>NC_092254.1:16447500-16567500 GCF_036320965.1 Panulirus ornatus
CTCTCATCCCCAACTGACTTCATACTTGCCCCTCTTTCCAAAACTCTTGCATTCACCTCCCTAACAACCCCATCCATAAACAAATTAAACAACCATGGAGACATCACACACCCCTGCCGCAAACCTACATTCACTGAGAACCAATCACTTTCCTCTCTTCCTACACGTACACATGCCTTACATCCTCGATAAAAACTTTTCACCGCTTCTAACAACTTGCCTCCCACACCATATATTCTTAATACCTTCCACAGAGCATCTCTATCAATTCTATCATATGCCTTCTCCAGATCCATAAATGCTACATACAAATCCATTTGCTTTTCTAAGTATTTCTCACATACATTCTTCAAAGCAAACACCTGATCCACACATCCTCTACCACTTCTGAAACCACACTGCTCTTCCCCAATCTGATGCTCTGTACCTGCCTTCACCCTCTCAATCAATACCCTCCCATATAATTTGCCAGGAATACTCAACAAACTTATACCTCTGTAATTTGAGCACTCACTCTTATCCCCTTTGCCTTTGTACAATGGCACTATGCGCGCATTTCGCCAATCCTCAGGCACCTCACCATGAGTCATACATACATTAAATAACCTTACCAACCAGTCAACAATACAGTCACCCCCTTTTATAATAAATTCCACTGCAATACCATCCAAATCTGCTGCCTTGCCGGCTTTCATCTTCCGCAAAGCTTTTACTACCTCTTCTCTGTTTACCAAATCATTTTCCCTAACCCTCGCACTTTGCACACCACCTCGACCAAAACACCCTATATCTGCCACTCTATCATCAAACACATTCAACAAACCTTCAAAATACTCACTCCATCTCCTTCTCACATCACCACTACTTGTTATCACCTCCCCATTTGCGCCCTTCACTGAAGTTCCCATTTGCTCTCTTGTCTTACGCACTTTATTTACCTCCTTCCAGAACATCTTTTTATTCTCCCTAAAATTTAATGATACTCTCTCACCCCAACTCTCATTTGCCCTTTTTTCACCTCTTGCACCTTTCTCTTGACCTCCTGTCTCTTTCTTTTATACGTCTCCCACTCAATTGCATTTTTTCCCTGCAAAAATCGTCCAAATGCCTCTCTCTTCTCTTTCACTAATACTCTTACTTCTTCATCCCACCACTCACTACCCTTTCTAATCAACCCACCTCCCACTCTTCTCATGCCACAAGCATCTTTTGCGCAATCCATCACTGATTCCCTAAATACATCCCATTCCTCCCCCACTCCCCTTACTTCCATTGTTCTCACCTTTTTCCATTCTGTACTCATTCTCTCCTGGTACTTCCCCACACAAGTCTCCTTCCCAAGCTCACTTACTCTCACCACCCTCCTCACCCCAACATTCACTCTTCTTTTCTGAAAACAGGAGTTGTGGAAGTATGTGATAGAATGTAAGAAAGTAAATTCTCGATTAATATGGGTAAAACTGAAAGTTGATGGAGAGAGATGGGTGATTATTGGTGCATATGCACCTGGGCATGAGAAGAAAGATCATGAGAGGCAAGTGTTTTGGGAGCAGCTGAATGAGTGTGTTAGTGGTTTTGATGCACGAGACCGGGTTATAGTGTTGGGTGATTTGAATGCAAAGGTGAGGAATGTGGCAGTTGAGGGAATAATTGGTATACATGGGGTGTTCAGTGTTGTAAATGGAAATGGTGAAGAGCTTGTAGATTTATGTGCTGAAAAAGGACTGATGATTGGGAATACCTGGTTTAAAAAGCGAGATATACATAAGTATACTTATGTAAGTAGGAGAGATGGCCAGAGAGCGTTATTGGATTACGTGTTAATTGACAGGCGCGCGAAAGAGAGACTTTTGGATGTTAATGTGCTGAGAGGTGCAACTGGAGGGATGTCTGATCATTATCTTGTGGAGGCAAAGGTGAAGATTTGTATGGGTTTTCAGAAAAGAAGAGTGAATATATATATATATATATATATATATATATATATATATATATATATATATATATATATATATATATATATATTGTTTTTTTCTTACTGTTTTTCATAAGTTGTCGCTGTCTCCCGCGTTAGCGAGGTAGCGCAAGGAAACAGACGAAACAATTCCCCAACCAACCCACATACACATGTATATACATACACGTGTATATGCATACATGTATATACGTGTATATACATGTATGTATGTACGTGTATATACATATATATACACGTGTATATACATGTATATACACGTGTATATACATACACATGTATATAGATGTATATACATACACGTCCACACACTCAAATATACATACCTATACATCTTAACGTATGCATATATATATAGACACACAGACATGTACATATATACACAAGTACATAAGTCATACTGACTGCCCTTATTCATTCCCATCGACATCCCGCTACACATAAAATGAAAAACCCCTCCCCCGCAAGTGCACGAGGTATCGCTAGGAAAAGACAACTAAGGCCACATTCGTTCACACTCAGTCTCTAGTTGTCATGCATAATGCATCAAAACCACAGCTCCCTTTCCACATCCAGGCCCCACACAACTTTCCATGGCTTACCCCAGACGCTTCACATTCCCTGGTTCAATTAATTGACAGCACGTCGATCCCGGTATACCACATTGTTCCAATTCACTCTATTCCTTGCACACCTTTCACCCTCCCGCATGTTCAGGCACCCGATCACTCAAAATCTTTTTCACTCCATCTTCTCCCAGTTCTCCTCGTTCCCTCCACCTCTGACACATATATCATATTTGTCAATCTTTCCTCACTCATACTCTCCATGTGACCAAATTATTTCAAAACACCCTATTCTGCTCTCTCAACTACACTCTTTTTATTACCACACATCTTTCTCACCTTTTCGTTATTTACTTGATCAAACCACCTCACACCACAAACTGTCCTCAGACATCTCATTTCCAGCACATCCACCCTCCTCCGCAGAATCCTATAGCCCACGCCTCGCAAACATATAACATTGTTGGAACCACTACTCCTTCAAACCTACCCATTTTTGCTTTCCAAGATAATGCTCTCGACTTCCACCCATTTTTCAACGCTCCCAGAACGTTCGGCCCTCCCTCACCCTATGAGTCACTTCCGCTTCCATGGTTCCATCCGCTGCCAGGTCCACTCACAGATATCTAAAACACTTCACTTCCTACAGTTGTTGTCCATTCAAACTTAGTTCCCAATTGACTTGTCCCTCAACCCTACTGGATCTAATAACCTTACTCTTATTCACATTTGCTCTCAGGTTTCTTCTTTCGCACGCTTTACCAAAGTTAGTCACCAGCTTCTGCAGTTTCTCACCCGAATCAGCCACCAACGTTGTATCATCAGCGAACAACTGACTCACTTCCCAAGTTCTCTCATCCACAGCAGACTGCATACTTGCCCCTCTCTCCAAAACTCTTGTATTCACCTCCCTAACAACCCCATCCATAGACAAATTAAACAACCATGGAGACATCACGCACCACTGCCGCAAACCAACATTCACTGAGAACCAGTCATTTTTCTCTCTTCCTACAAGTACACATGCATTACAATCTCGATAAAAACTTTTCACTTCTTCAAACAACTTACCTCCCACACCATATATTCTTAATACCTTCCACAGAGCATCTCTATCAACTCTATCATATGCCTTCTCCAGATACATAAATGCTACATACAAATCCATTTGCCTTTCTAAGTATTTCTCGCATGCATTTTTCAAAGCAAACACCTAATCCACACATCCTCTACCACTTCTGAAACCACACTGCTTTTCCCCAATCTGATGCTCTGTACATGCCTTCACCATCTCAATCAATATCCTCCCACATGATTTCCCAGGAATACTCAAGAAACTTATACCTCTGTAATTTGAGCACTCACTCTTATCCCCTTTGCCTTTGTACAATGGCACTATGCACGCATTCCGCCAGTATTCAGATTCCTCACCATGAGTCATACATACATTAAATAACCTTACCAACCAGTTAACAATACAGTCACCTCCTTTTTTTTTTTATATATTCCACTGCAATACCATCCAAACCCGCTGTCTTGCCGGCTTTCATCTTCCGCAAAGCTTTTACTGCCTCTTCTCTGTTTACCAAATCATTCCCCCTAACCCTGTCACTTTGCACACCACCTCGACCAAAACACCCTATATCTGGCACTCTATCATCAAACACATTCAACAAACCTTCAAGATACTCACTCCACCTCCTTCTCACATCACCACTACTTGTTATCACCTCCCCATTAGTCCCATTCACTGACCTTCCCATTTGTTCCCTTGTCTTGCGTACTTAATTTACCTCCTTCCAAAACATCTTTGTATTCTCCCTAAAATCAAACGTTGCTCTCTCACCCCAACTCTCATTTGCCCTCTTTTTCGCCTCTTGTACCTTTCTCTTGACCTCCTGCCACTTTCTCTAATACATCTCCCAGTCATTTGCACTATTTCTCTGCAAAACTCGTCCAAGTGCCTCTCTCTTCATTTTCACCAATAACATTGCTTCTTCATCCCACCACTCATTATCCTTTCTAATTCTATCAACAAGAAAGGTACCCTTTTGTGGCGAGGTGGCGACAGGAATGAATGAGGGCAGACAGTATGAAATATGTACACATGTATATATGTATATGTCCGTGTGTGTATATTTGTGTACGTTGAGATGTATAGATATATATATGTCCTGTGTGTGAACGTGTATGTATATTCATGTGTATGTGGGTGGGATGGGCCATTCTTTCGTCTGCCTCCTTGAGCTACCTCGCTAACGCAGGAGACAGCGACAAAGTATAATGAAATAATATAATATGATATATGTGTTGTAAAAGATGAAGAGCTTGTAGATTTATGCGCTGAAAAAGGACAGGTGATCGGGAATACATAGTTTAAAAAGAGAGCTACACATATGTATACGTATGTAAGTAGGAGAGATGGCCAGAGAGCGTTATTGGATTATGTGTTAATTTATGGGCGCGAGAAAGAGACTTTCAGATGTTACTCTGGTGAGAGGTGCAACTGGGGGGATGTCATATCATTATATTGTGGAAGCGAAAGTGAAGACTTGTTGAGGTTTTCAGAAAAGAAGAGAGAATCTTGGGGTGAGGAGAGTGGTGAGAGTAAGTGAGCTTGGGAAGGAGACTTGTGGTTGACTGAGTGCAGAATGGAAAAAGGTGAGAGCAAAGGACGCAGGGGGAGTGGGGGAGGAATTGGATGTATTTAGGGAAACAGTGATGGATTGCGCAAAAGATGCCTGTGGCATGAGAAGCGTGGGATGTGGGCATATTAGAAAGAGTAGTGAGTGGTGGAATGAAGAAGTGAGATCATTAGTGAAAGAGAAGAGAGAGGCATTTGGACGAGTTTTGCAAAGAAATAGAGCAAATGATTGGGATATGTATAAAAGAAAGAAGCAGGAGGTCTAGAGAAAGGTGCAAGAGGTGAAAAAGAGGGCAAATGAAAGTTAGGGTGCGAGAGTATCATTAAATTTCAGGGAGAATAAAAAGATGTTTTGGAAGAAGGTAAATAAAGTGCGTAAGTTAGGATAACAAATGGGGACATCGGTGAAGGGGACAAATGGGGAGGTGACAACAAGCAGTGGTAATGTGAGGACATGGAGTGAGTATTTTGAAGGTTTGTTGAATGTGTTAGATGATAGAGTGGCAGATATAGGGTGTTTTGGTCGAGGTGGTGTGCGAAGTGAGAGGGTTAGGGAGAATAATCAGGTAAACAGAGAAGAGGTAGTAAAAGTTTTGCGGAAAATGAAAGCCGCCAAGGCAGCTGGTTTTGGATGGTATTGCGCAGTGGAGTTTATTAAAAAAGTGGATAACTGTATTTTTGACTGGTTCGTAAGGATATATAGTGTGCGTATGACTCATGGTGAGGTGCCCGAGGATTGGCGGAATGCATGAATAGTGCCATTGTCCAAAGGTAAAGGGATAAAGGTGAGTGCTCATATTACAGAGGTACAAGTTTGTTGAGTATTCCTGGGAAATCATATGGGAGGGTATTGATTGAGAGGATGAAAGCATGTACAGAGCTAATATTTTATTGGGGAAGTGCAGTGTGGTTTCAGAAGTGGTAGAGGATGTGTGGATCAGGTGTTTGCTTTGGAGGATGTATGTAAGAAATACTTAGAAAAGCATATGGATTTGTCTGTAGCATTTATGGATCTGGAGAAGGCATATGATAGAGTTGAGAGAGATGCGTTGTGGAAGGTATTGAGAATATATGGTGTGGGAGGCAAGTTGTTAAAAGCAGGGAAAAGTTTTTATCGGGGATGTAAGGCATGTGTACGAATAGGAAGAGAGGAAAGTGACTGGATCTCAGTGAATGTCGGTTTGCGGCAGGGGTGCCTGACGTCTCCATGGTTGTTTAATTTGTTTATGGATGGGGTTGTTAGGGAGGTGAATGCAAGAGTTTTGGAGAGAGGGGCAAGTATGTAGTCTGTTGTGGATGAGAGGGCTTGGGAGGTGAGTCAGTTGTTGAATGCTGATGATATAGCGCTAGTGGCTGATTCGGGTGAGAAACTGCAGAAGCTGGTGACAGAGTTTGGTAAAGTGTGTGAAAGAAGAAAGCTGAGGGTTATTAGGTACAGTAGGGTTAAGAGACAAGTCAATTTGGAGGTAAGTTTGATTGCAGAAAAACTGGAGGAAGTGAAGTGTTTTAGATATCTGGGAGTGGATTTTGCAGCGGATGGAACCATGGAAGCGGAATTGAGTCACAGGGTGAAGGAGGGGGTGGAAAGCAAAAATGGGTATGTTTGAAGGAATAGTAGTTCAAACAAAGTTATTCGGTAGCGAGGCGTGGGCTATAGGTAGGGTTGTGCGGAGGAGGGTCGATGTGTTGGAAATGAGATGTTTGAGGATAATATGTGGTTTGATGTGGTTTGATCGAGGAAGTAATGAAAAGGTAAGAGACACATAGGGTTATAAAAAGAGTGTGGTTGAGAGAGCAGAAGAGGGTGTATTGAAATGGTTTGGTCACATGGAGGGAATGAGTGAGGAAAGATTGACAAAGAGGATATATATGGACGGAACGAGGAGAAGTGGGAGGACAAATTGGAGGTGGAAGGATGGAGTGGCAAAGATTTTGGGCGATCGGGGCCTGAACATGCTCGAGGGTGAAAGGTGTGCAAAGGAATAGAGTGAATTGGAACGATGTGGTATACCGGGGTCGATGTGCTGTCAATGGATTGAACTAGGGCATGTGTAGCGCCTGGGGTAAACCGTGGAAAGTTATTTTGGGCCTTGTTGTGGAAAGGAAGCTGTTGTTTTGATGCATTATATATGACACCTAGAGACTGAATGTGAACGAATGTGGCCTTTGTTGTCTTTTCCTAGCGTTAGCTCACGCGCTTGCAGGGGTAGGGGGTTGTCAGTCCATGTGTGACGGGGTGGCGACGGGATTGAATATAGGCGGTAAGTATGAATTATGTACATGTGTATACATGTATATATATCGAGGTAGCGCAAGGAAACAGACGAATTAATGGCCCAACCCACCTACATGCACATGTATATATATACACGTCCACACACGCAAGTATACATATTTATACATCACAACGTATACATATATATACATACACAGACATATATATATATATATATATATATATATATATATATATATATATATATATATATATATATATATATATATATATATATATATATATATATATATATATATATATATATATATATATATATATATATATATTTTTTTTTTTTTTTTTTTTTTGCTTTGTCGCTGTCTCCCGCGTTTGCGAGGCAGCGCAAGGAAACAGACGAAAGAAATGGCCCAACCCACCCCCATACACATGTATATACATACGTCCACACACGCAAATATACATACCTACACAGCTTTCCATGGTTTACCCCAGACGCCTCACATGCCTTGATTCAATCCATTGACAGCACGTCAACCCCGGTATACCACATCGCTCCAATTCACTCTATTCCTTGCCCTCCTTTCACCCTCCTGCATGTTCAGGCCCCGATCACACAAAATCTTTTTCACTCCATCTTTCCACCTCCAATTTGGTCTCCCTCTTCTCCTCGTTCCCTCCACCTCCGACACATATATTCTCTTGGTCAATCTTTCCTCACTCATTCTCTCCATGTGCCCAAACCATTTCAAAACACCCTCTTCTGCTCTCTCAACCACGCTCTTTTTATTTCCACACATCTCTCTTACCCTTACGTTACTTACTCGATCAAACCACCTCACACCACATATTGTCCTTAAACATCTCATTTCCAGCACATCCATCCTCCTGCGCACAACTCTATCCATAGCCCACGTCTCGCAACCATACAACATTGTTGGAACCACTATTCCTTCAAACATACCCATTTTTGCTTTCCGAGATAATGTTCTCGACTTCCACACATTCTTCAAGGCTCCCAGAATTTTCGCCCCCTCCCCCACCCTATGATCCACTTCCGCTTCCATGGTTCCATCCGCTGCCAGATCCACTCCCAGATATCTAAAACACTTCACTTCCTCCAGTTTTTCTCCATTCAAACTCACCTTCCAATTGACTTGACCCTCAACCCTACTGTACCTAATAACCTTGCTCTTATTCACATTTACTCTTAACTTTCTTCTTTCACACACTTTACCAAACTCAGTCACCAGCTTCTGCAGTTTCTCACATGAACCAGCCACCAGCGCTGTATCATCAGCGAACAACAACTGACTCACTTCCCAAGCTCTCTCATCCACAACAGACTTCATACTTGCCCCTCTTTCCAAAACTCTTGCATTCACCTCCCTAACAACCCCATCCATAAACAAATTAAACAACCATGGAGACATCACACACCCCTGCCGCAAACCTACATTCACTGAGAACCAATCACTTTCCTCTCTTCCTACACGTACACATGCCTTACATCCTCGATAAAAACTTTTCACTGCTTCTAACAACTTGCCTCCCACACCATATATTCTTAATACCTTCCACAGAGCATCTCTATCAACTCTATCATATGCCTTCTCCAGATCCATAAATGCTACATACAAATCCATTTGCTTTTCTAAGTATTTCTCACATACATTCTTCAAAGCAAACACCTGATCCACACATCCTCTACCACTTCTGAAACCACACTGCTCTTCCCCAATCTGATGCTCTGTACATGCCTTCACCCTCTCAATCAATATCCTCCCATATAATTTATCAGGAATACTCAACAAACTTATACCTCTGTAATTTGAGCACTCACTCTTATCCCCTTTGCCTTTGTACAATGGCACTATGCACGCATTCCGCCAATCCTCAGGCACCTTACCATGAGTCATACATACATTAAATAACCTTACCAACCAGTCAACAATACAGTCACCCCCTTTTTTAATAAATTCCACTACAATACCATCCAAACCTGCTGCCTTGCCGGCTTTCATCTTCCGCAAAGCTTTTACTACCTCTTCTCTGTTTACCAAATCATCTTCCCTAACCCTCTCACTTTGCACACCACCTCGACCAAAACACCCTATATCTGCCACTCTATCATCAAACACATTCAACAAACCTTCAAAATACTCACTCCATCTCCTTCTCACATCACCACTACTTGTTATCACCTCCCCATTTGCGCCCTTCACTGAAGTTCCCATTTGCTCCCTTGTCTTACGCACTTTATTTACCTCCTTCCAAAACATCTTTTTATTCTCCCTAAAATTTAATGATACTCTCTCACCCCAACTCTCATTTGCCCTTTTTTCACCTCTTGCACCTTTCTCTTGACCTCCTGTCTCTTTCTTTTATACATCTCCCACTCAATTTCATTTTTTCCCTGCAAAAATCGTCCAAATGCCTCTCTCTTCTCTTTCACTAATACTCTTACTTCTTCATCCCACCACTCACTACCCTTCCTAATCAACCCACCTCCCACGCTTCTCATGCCACAAGCATCTTTTGCGCAATCCATCACTGATTCCCTAAATACATCCCATTCCTCCCCCACTCCCCTTACTTCCATTGTTCTCACCTTTTTCCATTCTGTACTCAGTCTCTCCTGGTACTTCCTCACACAAGTCTCCTTCCCAAGCTCACTTACTCTCACCACCCTCTTCACCCCAACATTCACTCTTCTTTTCTGAAAACCCATACAAATCTTCACCTTAGCCTCCACAAGATAATGATCACACATCCCTCCAGTTGCACCTCTCAGCACATTAACATCCAAAAGTACCTCTTTCGCGCGCCTGTCAATTAACACGTAATCCAATAACGCTCTCTGTTCATCTCTCCTACTTACATAAGTATACTTATGTATATCTCGCTTTTTAAACCAGGTATTCCCAATCATCAGTCCTTTTTCAGCACATAAATCTACAAGCTCCACCATTTCCATTTACAACACTGAACACCCCATGTATACCAATTATTCCCTCAACTGCCACATTACTCACCTTTGCATTCAAATCACCCATCAGTATAACCCGGTCTCGTGAATCAAAACCACTAACACACTCATTCAGCTGCTCCCAAAACACTTGCCTCTCATGATCTTTCTTCTCATGCCCAGGTGCATATGCACCAATAATCACCCATTTCTCTCCATCAACTTTCAGTTTTACCCATATTAATCGAGAATTTACTTTCTTATATTTCTTTCTATATATGTTTATATATGTATCTTTTCTTTTCTTTCAAACTATTCGCCATTTCCCGCATTAGCGAGGTAGCGTTAAGAACAGAGAACTGGGCCTTTGAGGGAAATCCTCACCTGGCCCCCTTCTATGTTCCCTCTTTTGGAAAATTAAAAAAAACAAAAAATAATGAGAGGGGAGGATTTCCAGCCCCCCGCTCCCTCCCCTTTTAGTCGCCTTCTACGACACGCAGGGAATACGTGGGAAGTATTCTTTCTCCTTTATCCCCAGGGATATATATATATATATATATATATATATATATATATATATATATATATATATATATATATATATATATATAAATATATATATATATATATATATATATATATATATATATATATATATATATATATATATATATATATATATATATATATATATTGTGTGGGTGTTTGTGATTGAATGTAATAAAGTAAATTCTCGATTAATATGGGTAAAACTGAAAGTTGATGGAGAGAGATGGGTGATTATTGGTGCATATGCACCTGGGCATGAGAAGAAAGATCATGAGAGGCAAGTGTTTTGGGAGCAGCTGAATGAGTAGGTTAGTGGTTTTGATGCACGAGACCGGGTTATACTGATGGGTGATTTGAATGCAAGGGTGAGTAATGTGGCAGTTGAGGGAATAATTGGTATACATGGGGTGTTCAGTGTTGTAAATGGAAATGGTGAAGAGCTTGTAGATTTATGTGCTGAAAAAGGACTGGTGATATGGAATACCTGGTTTAAAAAGCGAGATATACATAAGTATACATATGTAAGTAGGAGAGATGGCCAGAGAGCGTTATTGGATTATGTGTTAATTGACAGGCACGTGAAAGAGAGACTTTTGGATGTTAATGTGCTGAGAGGTGCAACTGGAGGGATGTGTGATCATTATCTTGTGGAGGCTAAGGTGAAGATTTGTATGGGTTTTCAGAAAAGAAGAGTGAATGTTGGGGTGAAGAGGGTGGTAAGAGTAAGTGAGTTTCGGAAGGAGACTTGTGTGAGGAAGTACCAGGAGAGATTGAGTACAGAATGGAAAAAGGTGAGAACAAAGGAGGTAAGGAGAGTGGGGGAGGAATGGGATGTATTTAGAGAATCAGTGATGGATTGCGCAAAAGATGCTTGTGGCATGAGAAGCGTGGGAGGTGGGTTGATTAGAAAGGGTAGTGAGTGGTGGGATGAAGATGTAAAATTATTAGTGAAAGAGAAGAGAGCGGCATTTGGACGATTTTTGCAGGGAAAAAATGCAATTGAGTGGGAGATGTATAAAAGAAAGACAAGGTGAGCAAATGGGAAATTCAGTGAAGGGCGGAAATGGGGAGGTGATAACAAGTAGTGGTGATGTGAGAAGGAGGTAGAGTGAGTATTTTGAAGGTTTGTTGAATGTGTTTGATGATAGAGTGTCAGATATAGGTTGTTTTGGTCGAGGTGGTGTGCAAAGTGAGAGGGTTAGGGAAAATGATTTGGTAAACAGAGAAGAGGTAGTAAAAGCTTTGCGGAAGATGAAAACCGGCAAGGCAGCAGGTTTGGATGGTATTGCAGTGGAATCTATTAAAAAAGGGGGTGACTGTATCGTTGACTGGTTGGTAAGGTTATATAATGTATGTATGACTCATGGTGAGGTGCCTGAGGATTGGCGGAATGCGTGCATAGTGCCATTGTACAAAGGCAAAGGGGATAAGAGTGAGTGCTCAAATTACAGAGGTATAAGTTTGTTGAGTATTCCTGGTAAATTATATGGGAGGGTATTGATTGAGAGGGTGAAGGCATGTACAGAGCATCAGATTGGGGAAGAGCAGTGTGGTTTCAGAAGTGATAGAGGATGTGTGGATCAGGTGTTTGCTTTGAAGAATGTATGTGAGAAATACTTAGAAAAGCAAATGGATTTGTATGTAGCATTTATGGATCTGGAGAAGGCATATGATAGAGTTGATAGAGATGCTCTGTGGAAGGTATTAAGAATATATGGTGTGGGAGGCAAGTTGTTAGAAGCAGTGAAAAGCTTTTATCGAGGATGTAAGGCATGTGTACATGTAGGAAGAGAGGAATGTGATTGGTTCTCAGTGAATGTAGGTTTGCGGCAGGGGTGTGTGATGTCTCCATGGTTGTTTAATTTGTTTTTGGATGGGGTTGTTAGGGAGGTGAATGCAAGAGTTTTGGAAAGAGGGGCAAGTATGAAGTCTGTTGTGGATGAGAGAGCTTGGGAAGTGAGTCAGTTGTTGTTCGCTGATGATACAGCGCTAGTGGCTGTGAGAAACTGCAGAACCTGGTGACTGAGTTTGGTAAAGTGTGTGAAAGAAGAAAGTTAAGAGTAAATGTGAATAAGAACAAGGTTATTAGGTACAGTAGGGTTGAGGGCCAAGTCAATTGGGAGGTAAGTTTGAATGGAGAAAAACTGGAGGAAGTAAAGTGTTTTAGATATCTGGGAGTGGATCTGGCAGCGGATGGAACCATGGACGCGGAAGTGAATCATAGGGTGGAGGAGGGGGCGAAAATACTGGGAGCCTTGAAGAATGTTTGGAAGTCGAGAGCATTATCTCGGAAAGCAAAAATGGGTATGTTTGAAGGAATAGTGGTTCCAACAATGTTGTATGGTTGCGAGGCGTGGGCTATGGATAGAGTTGTGCGCAGGAGGATGGATGTGCTGGAAATGCGATTTTTGAGGACAATGTGTGGTGTGAGGTGGTTTGATCGAGTAAGTAATGTAAGGGTAAGAGAGATGTGTGGAAATAAAAAGAGCGTGGTTGAGAGAGCAGAAGAGGGTGTTTTGAAATGGTTTGGGCGCATGGAGAGAATGAGTGAGGAAAGATTGACCAAGAGGATATATGTGTCGGAGGTGGAGGGAACGAGGAGAAGTGGGATACCAAATTGGAGGTGGAAAGATGGAGTGAAAAAGTTGTTGAGTGATCGGGGCCTGAACATGCAGGAGGGTGAAATGCGGGCAAGGAATAGAATGAATTGGATCTATGTGGTATACCGGGGTTGACGTGATGTCAATGGATTGAATCAGGGCATGTGAAGCGTCTGGGGTAAACCATGGAAAGTTCTGTGGGGCCTGGATGTGGAAAGGGAGCTGTGGTTTCGGACATTATTGCATGATAGCTAGAGACTGAGTGTGAACGAATGGGGCCTTTGTTGTCTTTTCCTAGCGCTACCTCGCACACATGAAGGGGGAGGGGGATGGTATTCCATGTGTGGTGTGGTGGCGATGGAAATGAATAAAGGCAGACAGTGTGAATTGTGTGCATGGGTATATATGTATGTGTATGTGTGTGTATATATATGTGTACATTGAGATGTATAGGTATGTATATTTGCGTGTGTGGACGTGTATGTAGATACATGTGTATGGGGGTGGGTTGGGCCATTTCTTTCGTCTGTTTCCTTGCGCTACTTCGCAAACGCGGGAGACAGCGACAAAGGAAAATAAAAAAATAATATATATATATATATATATATATATATATATATATATATATATATATATATATATATATATATATATATATATATATATATATATATATATATATATATATATATATATATATATATATATATATATATATATATATATATATATATATATATATATATATATATATATATATATATATATATATATATACATATATATATATATATATATATATATCCCTGGGGATAGTTGAGAAGAATACTTCCCACGCATTCCTCACGTGTCGTAGAAGGCGAATAAAGGGGACGGAAGCGGTGGGCCAGAAACCCTCCCCTCCTTGTATTTTAACTTTCTCGAATGGGAAAGAGAAGAAGGAGTCACGCGAGGAGTGCTCATCCACCTCGACGGCTCAGATTGGGGTGTCTAAATGTGTGTGGATGTAACCAAGATGAGAAAAAAGGAGAGATAGGTAGTATGTTTGAGGAAAGGAACCTGGATGTTTTGGTTCTGAGTGAAACGAAGCTCAAGGGTAAAGTGCAAGAGTGGTTTGGGAATGTCTTGAGAGTAAAGTCAGGTGTTAGTGAGAGGACAAGAGCAAGGGAAAGAATAGCACTACTCCTGAAACAGGAGTTGTGGGAATATGTGATAGAGTGTAAGAAAGTAAATTCTAGATTGATATGGGTAAAACTGAAAGTTGATGGAGAGAGATGGGTGATTATTGGTGCATATGCACCTGGGCATAAGAAAGATCATGTGAGGCAAGTGTTCTGGGAGCAGCTGAATGAGTGTGTTAGTGCTTTTGATGTACAAGACCGGGTTATAGTGATGGGTGACTTGAATGCATACGTGAGTAATGTGGCAGTTGAGGGAATAATTGGTATACATGGGGTGTTCAGTGTTGTAAATGGAAATGGTGAAGAGCTTGTAGATTTATACGCTGAAAAAGGACTGGTGATTGGGAATACCTGTTTTAAAAAGCCAGATATATATAAGTATACATGTATAAGTTGGAGAGATGGCTAGAGAGCGTTATTGGATTACGTGTAAATTGATAGGCGCGCGAAAGAGAGACTTTTGGATGTTAATGTGCTGAGAGGTGCAACTGGAGGGATGTCTGATCATTATCTTGTGGAGGCGAGGGTGAAGATTTGTATGGGTTTTCAGAAAAGAAGAGAGAATGTTGGTGTGAAGAGAGTGGTGAGAGTAAGTGAGCTTGGGAATTAGACTTGTGTGAGGAAGTACCAGGAGAGACTGAGTACAGAATATAAAAAGGTGAGAACAAAGGATGTAAGGGGAGTGGGGGAGGAATGGGATGCATTTAGGGAAGCAGTAATGGCTTGCGCAAAAGATGCTTGTGGCATGAGAAGCGTGGGAGGTGGGTTGATTAGAAAGGGTAGTGAGTGGTGGGATGAAGAAGTAAGAGTATTAGTGAAAGAGAAGAGCGAGGCATTTGAACGATTTTTGCAGGGAAAAAATGCAAATGAGTGGGAATTTTATAAAAGAAAGAGGCAGAAGGTCAAGATAAAGGTGCAAGAGGTGAAAAAGAGGGCAAATGAGACTCTGGGTGAGAGAGTATCATTAAATTTTAAGGAGAATAAAAAGTCATTTTGGAAGGAGGTAAAGAAAGTGCGTAAGACAATGAAGCAAATGGGAAGGTCAGTGAAGGGGGCTAATTGGGAGGTGATAAGAAGTAGAGTTGATTTCAGAAGGATATGGAGTTGAATGTGTTTGATGATAGAGAGGCAGATATAGGGTGTTTTGGTCGAGGTGGTGTGGAAAGTGAGAGGGTTAGGGAAAATGATTTGGTAAATAGAGAAGAGGTAGTAAAAGCTTTACGGAAGATGAAAGCCGGCAGGTCAGCGGTTTTGGGTGGCATTGCAGTGGTATTTATAAAAATATAAGGGGGTGACTGTATTGTTGACAGGCTGGTAAGGTTATTTGATATATGTATGATTCATGGTGAGATGCCTGAGGATTGGCGGAATTCTTGCATAGTGCCAATGTACAAAGGGAAAGGGGATAAGAGTGAATTCTCAAATTACAGAGGTATAAGTTCGTTGGGTACTCCTGGGAAATTATATTAGAGGGTATGGATTGAGAGGGTGAAGGCATGTACAGAGCATCAGAATGGGGAAGAGTAGTGTGGTTTCAGAAGTGGTAGAGGATGTGTGGATCAGGTGTTTCCTTTGAATAATGTATGGGAGAAATACCTAAGAAAGAAAATGGATTTGCATGTAGCATTTATGGATCTGGAGAAAACATATGATAGAGTTGATAGAGATGCTCTGTGGAAGGTATGAAGAATATATGGTGTGGGAGGCAAGTTGTTAGAAGCAGTGAAAACTTTTTATCGAGGATGTAAGACATGTGTACGTGTAGGAATAGAGGATAGTGATTGGTTCTCAGTGAATGTAGGTTTGCGGCAGGGGTGCGTAATGTCTCCATGGTTGTTTAATTTGCTTATGGATGGGGTTGTTAGTGAGGTGAATGCAAGAGTTTTGGAAAGAGGGGCAAGTATGCAGTCTGTTGTGGATGAGAGTGCTTGGGAAGTGAGTCAGTTGTTGTTCGCTGATGATACAGCGCTGGTGGCTGATTCATGTGAGAAACTGCAGAAGCTGGTGACTGAGTTTGGTAAAGTGTGTGAAAGAAGAAAGTTAAGAGTAAATGTGAATAAGAACAAGGTTATTATATACAGTAGGGTTGAGGGTCAAGTCAGTTTGGAGGTAAGTTTAAATGGAGAAAAACTGGAGGAAGTAAAGTGTTTTAAATATCTGGGAGTGGATCTGGCAGCGGATGGAACCATGGAATCGGAAGTGAATCATAGGGTGGAGGAGGGGGCGAAAATTATGGGAACCTTGAAGAATGTTTGGAAGTCGAGAACTTTATCTCGGAAAGCAAAAATGGGTATGTTAGAAGGAATAGTGGTTCCAACAATGTTGTATGGTTGCGAGGCGTGGGCTATGGATAGAGTTGTGCGTAGGAGGGTGGATGTGCTTTAAATGAGATGTTTGAGGACAATATGTGGTGTGAGGTGGTTTGATCGAGTAAGTAATGTAAGGGTAAGAGAGATGTGTGGAAATAGAAACAGTGTGGTTGAGAGAGCAGAAGGGGTGTTTTGAAATGGTTTGGTCTCATGGAGAGAATGAGTGAGGAAAGATTGATCAAGAGGATATATGATTTAAAAGTGGAGGGAACGAGAAGTGGGTGACCAGATTGCAGATCGAAAGAAGGAGTGAAAAAGATTTTGAGTGATCGGCGCCTGACCATTTAGGAGGGTGAAAGGCGTGCAAGGAATAGAGTAAATTGGAACAATGTGGTATAACGGGGTCGACGTGCTGTCAATGGATTGAACCAGGGCATGTGAAGCATCTGGGGTAAACCATGGAAAGTTCTGTGCTGCCTGGATGTGGAAAGGTAGCTGTGGTTTCAATGCATTATTACATGACAGCAAGAGACAACAATACAGTCACACCCTTTTTTAATAGATTCCATTGCAATACCATCCAAACCTGCTGCCTTTCATCTTCCGCAAAGCTTTTACTACCTCCTTTCTGTTTACCAAATCATTTTCCCTAACCCTCTCACTTTGCACACCACCTCGACCAAAACACCTATATCTGCCACTCTATCATCAAACACATTCAACAAACCTTCAAAATACTCACTCCATCTCCTCACATCACCACTACTTGTTATCACCTCCCCATTAGCGCCCTTCACTGAAGTTCCCATTTGCTCTTTTGTCTTACGCACTTTATTTACCTCCTTCCAGAACATCTTTTTATTCTCCCTAAAATTTAATGATACTCTCTCACCCCAACTCTCATTTGCCCTTTTTTTCACCTTTTGCACCTCATGTTTGCGAGGTAGCGCTAGAAAAAGTCAACAAAGGCCTCATTCATTCACACTCATTCTCTAGCTGTCATATAATAATGCACCGAAACCACAGCTCCCTTTCCACATCCAGGCCCCACAGAACTTTCCATGGTTTACCCCAGACGCTTCACATGCCCTGGTTCAATTCATTGACGGAACGTCGCGCCCGGTATACCATATGGTTCCAATTCACTCTATTCCTTCCACCCCTTTCACGCTCCTGCATGTTCAGGCCCCGATCACTCAAAATCTTCTTCACTCCATCTTTCCACCTCCAAATTGGTCTCCGACTTCTCCTCGTTCCCTCCACCTCTGACATATATATCCTCTTGGTCAATCTTTCCTCGCTCATTCTCTCCATGTGACCAAACCATTTCAAAACGCCCTCCTCTGCTTTCTCAACTACAATCTTTTTCTTTCCACATATCTCTCTTACCCTTACATTACTTACTTGATGAAACCACCTCACGCCACATATTGTCCTCAAACATCTCATTTCCAGTACATCCACCTTCCTGCGCACAACTCTATCCATAGCCCACGCCTCGCAACCATACAACATTGCTGGAACCACTATTCCTTCAAAACATACATATTTTTGCTTTCCGAGATATTGTTCTCGACTTCCAAACATTTTTCAAGGCTCCCAGAATTTTCGCCCCCTCCCCCACCCTATGATTCACTTCCGCTTCCATTGTTCCATCCGCTAAAACACTTTACTTCCTCGAGTTTTTCTCCATTCAAACTTACCTCCCAATTGACTTGACCCTCAACCCTAATGTACGTAATAACCTTGCTCTTATTCACATTTACTCTCAACTTTCTTCTTTCACACACTTTACCAAACTCAGTCACCAGCTTCTGCAGTTTCTCACATGAATCAGTCACCAGCGCTTTATCATCAGCGAACAACAACTGACTTACTTCCCAAGCTCTCTCATCCACAACAGTCTGCATACTTGCCCCTCTTTCCAAAACTCTTGCTTTCACATCCCTAACAACCCCATCCACAAACAAATTAAACAATTATGGAGACATCACACACACCTGCCGCAAACCTACCTTCACTGAGAACCAATCTCTTTCCTCTCTTTCTACACTTACACATGCCTTACATCTTCGATAAAAACTTTTCACTGCTTCTAACAACTTGCCTCCCACACCATATATTCTTAATACCTTCCACAGTGCATCTGTATCAACTCTATCATATTCCTTCTCCAGATCCATAAAGCTACATACAAATCCATTTGCTTTTCTAAGTATTTTTCACATACATTCTTCAAAGGAAACACCTGATCCACACATCCTCTACCACTTCTGAAACCACACTGCTCTTCCTCAATCTGATGCTCTGTACATGCCTTCACCCTCTCAATCAATACCCTCCAATATAATTTATCAGGAATACTTAAGAAACTTATACCTATGTAATTTGAGCACTCACTCTTATCCCCTTTGCCTTTGTACAATGGCACTATGCAAGCATTCCGCCAATCCTCAGGCACCTCACCATGAATCAAACATACATTAAATAGCCTTACGAACCAGTCAACAATAGGGTCACCCCCTTTTTTAATAAATTCCATTGCAATACCATCCAAACCTGCTGCCTTGCTGGCTTTCATCTGCCTAAAAGCTTTTACTACCTCTTCTCTGTTTAACAAACTATTTTCCCTAACCCTCTCACTTTGCACACCACTTCGACCAAAACACCCTATATCTGACACTCTATCATCTAACACATTCAACAAACCCTCAAAATACTCACTCCATCTCCTTCTCACATCACCACTACTTGTTATCACCTCCCTATTAGCCCCCTTAACTGAAGTTCCCATTTGCTCCCTTGTCGTACTTACTTTATTTATCTCCTTCCAAAACATCTTTATGTCCTCCCTAAAATTTAATGATACTCTCTCACCCCAACTCTCATTTGCCCTCTTTATCATATCTTGCACCTTTCTCTTGACCTTCTGCCTCTTTCTTTTATACATCTCCAACTCATTTGCATTTTTTCCCTGCAAAAATCGTCCAAATGCCTCTTTCTTCTCTTTCACCATTATTCTTACTTCTTCATCCCACCACTCACTACCCTTTCTAATCATCCCACCTCCCACGCCTCTCATGAATTAGTGTCTTTTAAGACGTTCTGTAATACAAACTTATATATTATCAAACTGAGTTGTCTAGCTGTAAAACTTGTTGTTTTAGGAGTAAAATATTTGTATAAGGATCGGCAAGTACCAGGGACGGAACTCAGAAAGACCAACTAATAATTCATATATATGACAATCTGCTAAATGACATCGGCCTTTTGGTCTAGGGGTATGATGCCTGCATTAGGTGCAGGAGTTCCCGGGTTCAAATCAATGAAAGGCCCATCCATTATACATCTCTAAACCTATTACTTGATTATTTAACTTCTCAAACGTCAAGATGTGTCTCTTAGCTCGAACATACCTTTATGACACACGCCTGAGACCTTTATACCGAAATTATCTGAATATAAAAACCATATTTCTATATTATTTGATATTGCTTGGGACTTCCCTGTGAAGATCTCGAGACATCTGGAAGTTTGTTAGACAGGGATGAGGCCTGTGTTTGTCTGTGTCTATGTAGAATTTGTTTATGTTGTTCCAATCACAGACATGTCTTTGTGTGTATTTATATGCCTGCCTTTTGGAATTTGAGTGCTTTCATACATGTGTGTGTGTGTGTGTGTGTGTGTGTGTGTGTGTGTGTGTGTGTGTGTGTGTGTGTGTGTGTAAGTCTGTGTGTGTGTATGTGTGTATGTGTGTGTGTGCGTGTGCGTGTGTGTGTATGTGTGTGTGTGTGTGTGTATGTGTGTGTGTGTGTGTGTGTGTGTGTGTGTGTGTGTGTGTGTGTGTGTGTGTGTGTGTGTGTATGTGTGTGTGTATGTTTGATGTGTATGTGTGTGAGGACCATATCATGACATACAGAGAGTAGCCAAGTATTAAGATCATATGTTGTGGGATGTATAATAGTCAAGTACATATGTTATGGAGAGTGATCAGGTGGAGAAGGAGCAAGAACGATTAGAGATCAAGGAAGGAGTGAGAGTGCAAAGCAGAAGAGTATGAAGGAAGGGAGGGAGTTAATTGCTAAGGAGAAAAAACAAGTCAGGAAGGAGGAAGGTAATACGTGAAAGTAAGAAAAATCTTTCAAATGAGCATGAACCCGGTAAGCATTGTCGAAGGAGGGAAGACAGATGGTGTAAGGGCAGGCATCAGAGAAAGAGAGAGAGTAAATGGATGAATGCATCCTGCGTTTGGCACAGAAGCTGTATTTCGTTTTCATATTCTGCCAGAGGAAGACGCTAAGTTCTCCCCTAGGACGTTAGACACAATGGTGAGTAAAGTTTTGATCATTGTTGACACGGTCTTTTGCAAAACCTGGTGTTCCTGTGGGTTATTGCAAAAACTGAATATATGGACAATTTTTCTTGTTGTAGGAGGAAGCCCATTTTTTGTCTCAGTGCCGAAGGCAATGACATAGAAACTTTGGAGTGAGAAGTTGATAGGCAGGTAAGAAAACAGATATAGATAGCTTTAGGACCATGATTTGGATCCCAGTACTTTGTGGTATTTTAACACTTGGAGGAATTGGATGCGAAGGGTTTCTAAAGAAAGAGGTCATTCATTAGTAACTAGAATTCTTTCAATGAGCAATATACTATGTATGCTACTGATAAAGGATATCTTAAGCATGTGTTTTGAATTCGTAATATCAATAGAGAAGGTTATAGGTGAGGTTATTCAATTTATGAATAGTTAAATGACTTCAGTATGAAATCAAGTAAATAGTATAGTGAATTCATAACATAAGAATTGATTTACCAATTAAAGTCCTTGAGAGCAGTAGTGTTCATATTTTTGATGATAGACTTGAAAATTATTTTGATATCAATCCACGAATAACATTAATTACACCTTAGCTTTATGAATTCATTGCATGTCTTCCTCTTTGAAAAATGTGTGTATACTTCTATCTATCAATTAGTATGTAATCCACTGATAATCTTTTACCTTCTTTCCTACTCACCCACGTATGATTTCATACGTCATTTTCTATTGAAACCTTGTTTTCATAGACACCAACCCTATTTCAGCTTTCAACTCCAAAAGATGTTTACATTTTTTTTAACCGTATCAACGGGTTCCCTACGCCCCCCTTATAAGCCACTTTTTCATATAAAGTCACCCATCAATAATACCCGATCTCCCTCTTCACAATTACTGACACGCTCACCCACTCACTCTGTACATTATCCATCTTGGATGCGAATAGTATCATCACACGCCTCTTGTAATCCACTTCCATGTTTACCCACATCACTTACGAGCTCACCGACTTGCACTCTCTCACACATTTTCATGATCTTACCGTCACACCAACCCACGACTTTACTCCCAGAGACATTCCCAAACCATTATTCCCTCTATTCCCTTGACTTTTTATTCACTCATAGCCAGAACCTTCAGCTTTCTGTTCTCAAACATAACATATTACCTACCTCACCTCTCTTCCCATCTTGTTTACAAGCACACATACTCAGACACCACATCCTAATTCTTCAGTAAGGATGAGCTTTCTTTACTTGGCTCCCTCGTATGCTCCTTCATTTAGAAACTGAAATACAAGAAATGAAAGGATTACAACCCCACCCTCTTCCGGTCCATTATGCTACCTTCTATAGCCTAGTTGCTAAGTTAATCAGATTTTTAACTAAAAGTTCACAAAAGGTATAAATCTCATGCTCACGAATTAACTTTAATACCCTCAAGTTATTTGTGTTTCTTATGAATAGTATGTGGGAGCCATATATATCTTAGTCTGCGTTTTCTTTCTATCTCTTTTCTTTTGTCGCTTGCAGTGAATAAAAGTCTTTACTTTATAGCGGAAGAAACATGGAAAGATTTTTTACGCTTTATTAAGGCTATCGGGGCATATACTATTACACCCTCATCGAAGATAAGTAGATTGGATAAAATACATAATGATATCGTCAGATAAAAGAAGTATATCAAACCAGGGGTTTATGTGAGTTACTCAGGTGATGGTACACCAAATCAACAAAAGTTGGAAACATGTAAGAGCTTTGCAATATGAGTATATAAGGAATTATCAACATGAATAATCCTCGTGATGTTAGACGTCACACATAAACCAAAGGAAGTTGTATCCATAAAAGGGATCTGGTGGTGAAAGCGAGGTGATACAAGGGGAGAGACGGGTTTTCATACAAGTCCTCCCAATAGTTAGACAGAAACAGAGCCAACACAGATGTGTGACCATTACTCCAAGCTATGGTGAAAGTGACTACAGCAGATAAAGAGCTCTAAGAAGAATAATGATACTTATTCAGCATTCTATTTTATCGAAGCAGATTTTATAGTGTTCATTTTGTAGACTTTTCAGTAAAGCGCAAAGGAAATCAAATGCCTGTTAATTTGTTTTATTGAACAACTTAATGATACACTTTTAAAGTCTAATGTGCGTAATGCTGAAAATTAATAGCCAGCCCTATATCAATGGGTTGCTGTCGCCAGCCGGTGTCAGCTATGGTACACAGTAGGGCTGCTGAAGCTCTAGGCAATGTCAGCACACGGGGTATTCGACCGCTTCTTATGGCCTGTTGGTCTAGTGGTATGATTCTCGCTTAGGCACCGGTGCGAGAGGTCCCGGGTTCAACTCCCGGACAGGCCCGTATTTCTTTGGAATGAATTAGTGTCTTTTAAGACTTTCTCTAATACAAACTTATATATTATCAAACTAAGTTGTCTAGCTGTAAAACTAGTTGTTTTAGGAGTAAAATATTTGTATAAGGATCGGCAAGTACCAGGGACGGAACTCAGAAAAACCAACTAATAATTCATATATATGACAATCATCTAAATGACATCGGCCTGTTGGTCTAGGGGTATGATTCCTGCTTTGGGTGCAGGAGGTCCCGGGTTCAAATCAATGAAGGGACCATCCATTAAATATCTCTAAACCTATTACTTAACTATTCAACTCCTCAACCATCACGATGAACCTCTTAGCTTGTCAAAACGTTCATGAGACACGTCTCAGACCTTATGACCAAATCGTCTGAGTATCAAAACCATATTTATTTATTATTAGAACATTGCTTGGTACCCCCATGTTAAGATCTGGAGACATCTGGCAGTTTGTTAGACACGGGCGAGGTCTGTGTTTGCCTGTATGTCTATGTACTACTTGTTAATGTTCGTCCAATTACATAGATGTCTTTATGTGTAATTATATGACTGCTTCTTTGAATTTGAGTGCGTGTAGACATGTGTGTGTGTGTGTGTGTGTGTGTGTGTGTATGTCTGTGTGTATGTGTGTGTGTGTGTGTGTGTGTGTGTGTGTGTGTGTGTTTTGTTTAGAAAAAAAAGCCTCAGGTGTGTCATTCGGTCAGAATATTCAGCCTACTTGGATGAAAAAGATAAGAAAAGGTGATAAAGAACTGCACAGGATGAATCTACGAAGACAATCGTGAGTCGGCGATATAGTGAACAAATCTTATTCGGTCACTGACGTAGAACAATCAGAGCATCAGGCAACTCAAGCCCTTCCCACCTCTGGATGGAAATTAACACCAGACAGGAGTGAGGGCAGGACCCGGCAGAAGCCAAGGCAGGACCAGGCAGGAGCGAGAACATCCTTCAAGTGTTCAAGAACATAACCAAGTTATGAAATGATTTAGACAATCGTCATTGACATGCCTGATGACCCTCGCTATCCCAACTTTGCCTAAATTTGTACGTGAAACCTTTTTTAAACATTTACAAAAAACAACTTTATCATACACTCAAGGAACAATGCACAAGAGACTAGTAACATGGAGAAGGGGGGAGGAAAAGAAGTCGTGTTAATCCTATCTGTTATTAATGGCATATCAACATTCATTTTGAAGATCTCATTTTACCAAATTAGATTAAGAAACTCTTTGTGTTTGGCATGTGGCTGTGGCATGTGAATGTGGCTGTGGCATGTGGCCATGACTGTGGCTGTCGAATGTAGCTGTGGCTGTGGCATGTGTCCGAGGCTGTGGCTGTTGCACATGGCTGTGGCAGTGGCTGTGGTTTTGAATCCATATCGACGAACGTTATTCATTGAGATTCACGCACAAATCTGACGTACATCTGCCACACATCTGACATACATCTGCCACACATCTGAAAATCAAATAACAGCTGAAGAGACATACATAACCAAGTACAGCCTCAGTAAAATGATTTATTACCTAAACGTTTTTTGGGTTGGATACATATATAAATCTTCCCGTAATTGATATATGCATTTGCACAAGTCCTCTATCATACATATACATCTGAATAGTGTCCTCTTCAAACACGTGTCGGTGGAGACCCCGTTGCCCACCAACGTGAGACGAAGGGTATTCGATTATGTAAGTTCTCGAATAGTCGTTTCCCTTTTAGGAGTGATCATAGCCTAGCATTAGTGGTCCCGCCTCTTACCCAGGGGACACAGGTTCGATCCTGGCTGCTGGAGGTTAGTAATATATTTGGAAGATTTTTGCAGGAAAATAATGCAAATGACTAGGAGATGTATAAAAAAAAGAGGCAGGAGGTCAAGAGAAGGGTGCAAGAGGTGAAAAAGAGGGCAAATGAGAGTGGGGGTGAGAGAGTATCATTAAATTTTAGGGAGAATAAAAAGATGTTTTGGAAGGAGGTAAATAAAGTGCGTAAGACAAGGGAACAAATGGGAACTTCAGTGAAGGGGGCTAATGGGCAGGTAATAACAAGTAGTGGTGATGTGAGAAGGAGATGAAGTGAGTATTTTGAAGGTTTGTTGAATGTGTTTGATGATAGAGTGTCAGATATAGGGTGTTTTGGTCGAGGTGGTGGGCAAAGTGAGAGGGTTACGGGGAATGATTTGGTAAAGAGAGAAGAGGTAGTAAAAGCTTTGCGGTAGATGAAACCCGGCAAGGCGGCAGGGTTGGATGGTATTGCAGTGGAATTTATTAAAAAAAGGGCGTGACTGTATTGTTGACTGGTTGGTAAGATTTAATATTCAATGTATATATGACTCATGGTGAGGTGCCTGGGGATTGGCGGAATGCGTGCATAGTGCCACTGTACAAAGGCAAAGGGGATAAAAGTGAGTGCTCAAATTACAGAGGTATAAGTTTCTTGAGTATTCCTGGGAAATTATATGGGAGGGTACTAATTGAGAGGGTGAAGGCATGTACAGAGCATCAGATTGGGGAAGAGCAGTGTGGTTTCAGAAGTGGTAGAGGATGTGTGGATCAGGTGTTTGCTTTGAAGAATGTATGTGAGAAATACTTAGAAAAGCAAATGGATTTGTATGTAGCATTTATGGATCTGGAGAAGGCATATGATAGAGTTAATAGAGATGCTCTGTGGAAGGTATTAAGAATATATGGTGTGGGAGGCAAGTTATTAGAAGCAGTGAAATTTTTTTATCAAGGATGTAAGGCATGTGTACGTGTAGGAAGAGAGGAAAGTGATTGGTTCTCAGTGCATATTGGTTTGCGGCAGGGGTGTGTGATGTCTCCATGGTTGTTTAGTTTGTTTATGGATGGGGTTGTTGGGGAGGTGAATGCAAAAGTTTTGGAAAGAGGGGTAAGTATGTAGTCTGTTGTGGATGAGAGAACTTGGGAAGTGAGTCAGTTGTTGTAAGCTGATGATACAGCTCTGGTGGCTGATTCGGGTGAGAAACTGCAGAAGCTGGTAACTGAGTTTGGTAAAGAGTGTGAAAGAAGAAAGCTGAGAGTAAATTTGAATAAGAGCAAGGTTATGAAGTACAGTAGGGTTGAGGGACAAGTCAATTGGGAGGTAAGTTTGAGTGGAAAAAAACTGGAGGAACTGAAATGTTTTAGATATCTGGGAGTGGTTTTGGCAGTGGATGGAACTATGGAAGCGGAAGTGAATCATAGGGTGGGGGAGGGGGCGAAAGTTCTGGGGGCGTTGAAGAATGGGTGGAAGTCGAGGACGTAATTTTGGAAAGCAAAAATGAATATATTTGAAGGAATAGTGGTTCCAACAATGATATATGGTTGCGAGGCGTGGGATATAGATAGAGTTGTGCGGAGTAGGGCGGATGTGCTGGATATGAGATTTTTGAGGACAATATGTGGTGTGAGGTGGTTTGATCGAGTAAGTAATGAAAGGGTAAGAGAGATGTGTGGTAATAAAAAGAGTGTGGTTGAGAGAGCAGAAGATTGTGTTTTGATATAGCTTGGTCACATGGAGAGAATGAATGAGGAAGATTGAAAAAGAGGATATATGTATCAGAGGTGGAGGGAACGAGAAGTGTGAGACCAAATTGGAGGTGGAAAGATGGAGTGAAAAACATTTTGAGTGATCGGGGCCTGAACATGTAGGAGGGTGAAAGGCGTGCAAGGAATAGAGTGAAATGGAAGGATGTGGTATACCGGGGTCGACGTGCTGTCAGTGGATTGAACCAGAATATGTGAAGCGTCTGGGGTAAACCACGGAAAGATCTGTGGGGCCTGGATGTGGAAAGGGAGCCGTGGTTTCGGTGCATTATACGTGACAGCTAGAGACTAAGTGTTAACGAATGTGGCCTTTGTTGTCTTTTCCTAGCGCTACCTCGCGCACATGCGGGGGGAGGGGGTTGTTATATCAAGTGTGGCAGGGTGGCGACTGGAATGAATAAGGGCAGACAGTATGAATTATGTACATGTGTATGTACGTATATGTCTGTGTGTGTATCTATACGTATACGTTGAGATGTATAGGTATGTATATGTGCGTGTGTGGACGTGTAAGTTTATACATGTGTATGTGGGTGGGTTGGGCGATTCTTTCGTCTGTTTCCTTGCGCTACCTCGCTACCACGGGAGACAGCGGCAAAATATGATAAGTAAATTAATGAATATATATATATATATATATATATATATATATATATATATATATGCATATATATATGCATATATATATATATATATATATATATATATATATATATATATATATATATATATATATATATATATATATATATATATACATATTCTTTCTCCCCTATGTAGGAGAAAGAATACTTCCCACGCATTCCTCACGTGTCGTAGAAGGCGACTAAAGGGGACGGGAGCGGGGGGCCAGAAACCCTCATCCTCCTCGAAGGCTCAGATTGGGGTGTCTAAATGTGTGTTGATGTAACCAAGAAGAGAAAAAAGGAGAGATAGGTAGTATGCTTGAGGAAAGGAACCTGGATGTTTTGGCTCTGAGTGAAACGAAGCTAAAGGGTAAAGGGGAAGAGTGGTTTGGGAATGTCTTGGGAGTAAAGTCAGGGGTTAGTGAGAGGACAAGAGCAAGGGAAGGAGTAGCACTACTCCTGAATCAGGAGTTGTGGGAGAATGTGATAGAGTGTAAGAAAGTAAATTCTAGATTGATATGGTTAAAACTGAAAGTTGATGGAGAGAGATGGGTGATTATTGGTGCATATGCACCTGGGCATGAGAAGAAAGATCATGAGAGGCAAGTGTTTTGGGAGCAGCTGAATGAGTGTGTTAGTGGTTTTGATAAATAAGACCGGGTTATAGCGATGGGTGATTCGAATGCAAAGGTGAGTAATGTGGCAGTTGAGGGAATAATTGGTATACATGGAGTGTTCAGTGTTGTAAATGGAAATGGTGAAGAGCTTGTAGGTTTATGTGCTGAAAAAGGACTGGTGATTGGGAATACCTGGTTTAAAAAGCGAGATATACATAAGTATACGTATGGAAGTAGGAGAGATGGGCAGAGAGCGTTATTGGATTACGTGTTAATTGATAGACGCACGAAAGAGAGACTTTTGGATGTTAATGTGCTGAGAGGTGCAACTGGAGGGATGTCTGATCATTATCTTGTGGAGGCGAAGGTGAAGATTTGTATGGGTTTTCAGAAAAGAAGAATGTTGGGGTGAAGAGAGTGGTGAGAGTAAGTGAGCTTGGGAAGGAGACCTGTGTGAGGAAGTACCAGGAGAGACTGAGTGCAGAATGGAAAAAGGTGAGAACAAAGGGTGTAAGGGGAGTGGGGGAGGAATGGGATGTATTTAGGGAATCAGTGATGGCTTGCGCTAAAGATGCTTGTGGCATGAGAAGCGTGGGAGGTGTGTTGATTAGAAAGGGTAATGAGTGGTGGGATGAAGAAGTAAGATTATTAATGAAAGAGAAGAGAGAGGCATTTGAACGATTTTTGCAGGGAAAAAATGCAATTGAGTTGGAGAGGTATAAAAGAAAGAGGCAGGAGGTCAAGAGAAAGGTGCAAGAGGTGAAAAAGAGGGCAAATGAGAGTTGGGGTGAGAGAGTATCATTAGATTTTAGGGAGAATAAAAAGATGTTTTGGAAGGAGGTAAATAAAGTGTGTAAGACAAGGGAGCAAATGGGAACTTCAGTGAAGGGGGCAAATAGGGAGGAGATAACAAGTAGTGGTGATGTGAGAAGGAGATGGAGTGAGTATTTTGAAGGTTTGGTGAATGTATTTGATGATAGAGTGGCAGATATAGGGTGTTTTCGTCGAGGTGGTGTACAAAGTGAGAGGGTTAGGGAAAACGATTTGGTAAATAGAAAAGAGGGAGTAAAAGCTTTACGGAAGATGAAAGCCGGCAAAGCAGCAGGTTTGGATGGTATTGCAGTGGAATTTATTAAAAAAGGGGGTGACTGTATTGTTGACTGGTTGGTAAGGTTATTTAATGTTTGTATGACTCAAGATGAGGTGCCTGAGGATTGGCTGAATGCTTGCATAGTGCCATTGTACAAAGACAAAGGGGATAAGAGTGAGTGCTCAAATTACAGAGGTATAAGTTTGTTGAGTATTCCTGGTAAATTATATGGGAGGGTATTGATTGAGAGGGTGAAGGCATGTACAGAGCATCAGATTGGGGAAGAGCAGTATGGTTTCAGAAGTGGTAGAGGATGTGTGGATCAGGTGTTTGCTTTGAAGAATGTATGTGAGAAATACTTAGAAAAACAAATGGATTTGTATGTAGCATTTATGGATCTGGAGAAGGCATATGATAGAGTTGATAGAGATGCTCTCTGGAAGGTATTAAGAATATATGGTGTGGGAGGCAAGTTGTTAGAAGCAGTGAAAAGATTTTATCGAGGATGTAAGGCATGTGTACGTGTAGGAAGAGAGGAAAGTGATTGGTTCTCAGTGAATGTAGGTTTGTGGCAGGGGTGTGTGATGTCTCCATGGTTGTTTAATTTGTTTATGGATGGGGTTGTTAGGGAGGTGAATGCAAGAGTTTTGGAAAGAGGTGCAAGTATGCAGTCTGTTGTGGATGAGGGAGCTTGGGAAGTGAGTCAGTTGTTGTTCGCTGATGATACAGCGCTGGTGGCTGATTAATGTAAGAAACTGCAGAAGCTGGTGACTGAGTTTGGTAAAGTGTGTGAAAGAAGAAAGTTAAGAGTAAATGTGAATTAGAGCAAGGTTATTAGGTACAGTAGGGTTGAGGGTCAAGTCAATTAGGAGGTAAGTTTGAATGGAGAAAAACTGAAGGAAGTAAAGTGTTTTAGATATCTGGGAGTGGATCTGGCAGTGGATGGAACCATGGAAGCGGAAGTGAATCAAAGGGTGGGGGTGGGGGCGAAAATTCTGGGAGCCTTGAAGAATGTTTGGAAGTCGAGAACATATCTCGGAAAGCAAAAGTGGGTATGTTTGAAGGAATAGTGGTTCCAACAATGTTGTATTGTTGCGAGCCGTGGGCTATGGATAGAGTAGTGCGCAGGAGGGTGGATGTGCTGGAAATGAGATGTTTGAGGACAATATGTGGTGTGAGGTGGTTTGATCGAGTAAGTAATGTAAGGGTAAGAGAGATGTGTGGAAATAAAAAGAGTGTGGTTGAGAGAGCAGAAGAGGTTGCTTTGAAGTGGTTTGGTCACATGGAGAGAATGAGTGAGGAAAGATTGACCAAGAGGATATATGTGTCAGAGGTGGAGGGAACGAGGAGAAGTCGGAGACCAAATTGGAGGTGGAAAGATGGAGTGAAAAAGATTTTGAGTGATCGGGGCCTGAACATGCAGGAGGGTGAAAGGCGGGCAAGGAATAGAATGAATTGGAACGATGTGGTATACCGGGGTCGACGTGCTGTCAATGTATTGAAATAGGGCATGTGAAGCGTCTGGGGTAAACCATGGAAAGTTGTGTGGGGCCTGGATGTGGAAAGGGAGCTGTGGTTTCGGTGCATTGTTACATGACAGCTAGAGACTGAGTGAGAACGAATGGGGCCTTTGGTGTCTTTTCCTAGCGATACCTCGCACACATGAGGGGGGGAGGGGGTTGTTATTCCATGTGTGGCGAGGTGGCGATGGGAAGAGATAAAGGCAGACTATGAATTATGTACATGTGTATATATGTATATGTCTGTGTGTATATATATGTGTACGTTGAGATGTATAGGTATGTATATTTGCGTGCGTGGACGTGTATGTATATACATGTGGATGTGGGCGGGTTGGGCCATTCTTTCGTCTGTTTCCTTGCGCTACCTCGCTAACGCGGGAGACAGCGACAAAGCAAAATAAATAAATGAATAAATATATATATATATATATGTATATATATATATATATGTATATTATCCCTGGGGATAGGGGATTAAGAATACTTCTCACGTATTCCCTGCGTGTCGTAGAAGGCGACTAAAAGGGGAGGGAGCGGGAGGCTGGAAATCCTCCCCTCTCATTTTTTTTTTAATATTCCAAAAGAAGGAACAGAGGGGGGCCAGGTGAGGATATTCCACAAAGGCCCAGTCCTCTGTTCTTAAACGCTACCTCGCTAACGCAGGAAATAGCGTATAGTTTAAAAGAAATATATATATATATATATATATATATATATATATATATATATATATATATATATATATATATATATATATATATATATATATATATATTCGCATCTTTTTCGGTCAAATATGCATCTAAACACTGGGCAAGAAGAGGATATATCTCAGTTCTAGGGGAGTGAAGGGCGGACCTCATCATTAGCCGGTAGCTTGGAATATATTAACATTTCTCCACTCGTGTTCATACTTTGGGAGTGTGACATTAAGTAGTCTATGCTGCCTCAGTGTCCTCGAGAAAGTTGGAGAATACCAGATGAAGCTTCCATCCAGCGAGAACATGATATTAATGTGGTATTAAAAGGTAACTGACGGTGCAGTAAATTATCCTCCAGAGTGAACCTCTCCTCCTGGTAATGAATGACGCGACATTTGTCTTGTTGGACAAAGTACGAAAAGAGTTTAGAATTGTTGTTGACATGAGTCCAGTCCTAGTGGCAGGAGAAAACGAGATTAATTGATAAGGAGTTACGCAAAGCCCTGGAAATGCAAAGGTTTTGGCGTCCTGACTTTTTGGTGAGAAGAGAGAACGACTGTATGTGGTGCGCATATGAAGCGTATAACTATGAAAGATTCATTTGCAAATACACATCAGTTTTCTGTTGAACTTAATGGAAGCTTTGGTGTATTACTATTATCACTATCAAAATCATGATCATTAATATTACTTTTTCATGCTTGTTCGCCCTTTCCCGCTCGAGTGAGTCAGCGTCAAGATTAGATGACAGAGGTTTGGAAGGAAAAACCACTCACTTGGCTCCTTCTTCTGTTCTATCTTTTGAAAGTAATACAGGAAGTGAGGATTTCTAGCCCTCTGCTCCCTTCCATTTTAGTCACCTTGTACAGCACGCAGGGAATACGCAGGCAGTATTCTTTTTACTTGTTCACCGCTTCCCACGTATCAAGGTAGTACCAGGAACACATGAAGAAAAGGCCTCATTCACTCACATCCCTTTCCTAGCAACCTTATGTAATGTACAGAATCACAGCTTTCCATCAACAACCAGGCCATACAGACCTTTCCATCATTCCTCTAGGTGCTTCATATACCCTGGCTTAGTTGATCTAAGGAACGTCACCTCATTTTCCAACTCACCTTATTCTGTGCACGTCTTTCACCCTCTTGCATGTTCAGGCCTCGAGCACTCAAAATCTTGTTTACTCTAAACTTTTATATCTAATTTGGTCTCTCCCTTTTCCTTCTCTTTGTCAGCCTCTCCTCACTTATTCTCTCCATATGTCCAAACCATTTTACCTCACCCTTACCAGTTTGCTCACCCATACTTTTCTTATGACTGCATTATTCTCTAATCCAATAATTACATACTCGATCAACCCTCTTCATAACAAATATTGCTCTAAAACATTTCAGTTTCAACACATCCACTCTCCTCTGTATTTTCTCATCTATGGCCACTGTCATACATCCATACAATATCGTTGAGACTAATACACCTTCAAACATCCCCCTTTTTTGCCCTACCATATAATGACCTCTCCGGTCATTCTTTAATGGTCCTAGAATCTCTCTCTCTCTCTCTCTCTCTCTCTCTCTCTCTCTCTCTCTCTCTCTCTCTCTCTCTCTCTCTCTCTCTCTCTCCCTTCACCTTCTCTATGACTCACCTCAGCTTCAATGGTTCTATTATCTATCATGTAAACTCCCAGGTATCTGAAAAACTTCGCTTCCAAGGAAATTTTTCCATGCATGCTCACTCCCCAACTAGCCTGTCCCTCTGCCCTGCTAAACCTGATAACCTTGCTTTTATTCACATTTACTCTCAACTTCCAGGTTTTACACGCTCTCCCAGACCGAGAAACCAGCTTCCACAGATTCTTCTCGAATCTGCCATTGGCGATGTGTCATCAACAAATAACAGCCAACTCACTTCTCTAGCCCTCCCACGCCCTACAGACTGCATAATTGACCTTTTCTCCATGACTTCTTTATCTACCCCTCTCACCATCCCATCCATAAATAGATCAAACAGACATGGTGACAACAAACACCCCCTTCCGTATACCAACCTTCGTCGGGATCCACTCATCCTCCTCTCTACCTACTCGAGCACACGCCTTACACTCTTGACAAAAGTTCTTCACTGTTTCTACTAACTTTCCTCTCACTTTAAAAATTCTTTAGAAGTTCTACAAGGCATTTCTATCATCCCGATCATATGCTTTCTACAAACCCATACATGTCAATTACACATCCTCCTATTTCTCTATGTATTCCTCACATACAGTCTTTAAAGCAAATCCATACATCATCATCCACTTTAGAAACCACATTGTGCCTTCCGTTTCATGCTCTGTACATGCCTTCAAACTCTCATTTACATATCTACGATACATCTTATCAGGTTCATTCAAGAAATTTATACTTCTGCAGTTCGAACATTCATGTTTGTTCCCCGTTTCTTTAAATAGTGGCATGTGTTCCATCAATCCCCAGCCATCTTACCATGATCCATAGAAATATTGAAAAATGCAAATTAACTTGTCAGCAACACGGTCACCTCCTTTCTTGAGAAATTCAACTGCAATACCATCCACTCCAGCTGCCTTGCTGCATTTCATCTTACGCAAGGGTTTCACCACCTCATCTCTCCTCACTAAACCACTTTCCATGACTCTCTCATTTCACAAACCTTCGCGACCCAAACACTCTACATCTGCTACTTTATTAACAATCACATTTAACAGCCCCTAAGAATGCTCACCCCATAATGGCCAATTCACACATATTAGTGACGTGTCAGTTCATCAGTGCCAGTGATAGAAATATCGTTACTTTGAATTTGGCTGACGCAATGACACATGACCGGCGCAGTACCGTATACTAACCCTCAGTTTCATTTGCGTCTCCGTATATCATCGCTAACAATATTTTTGGTATTTCACGAACGGCGGACGGGTTTTGTAGTGCGGCTTGCCCATAGTATGTGTGGGTTTGTGAATAAAAATGAATGACGAACAATTAAATGAATTGGTTCGAAATCAGTGTAGTCATTATGATTTATCACATCCAAAACATATGGACAATAGTTTCAAACTCGATATATGGAATAAGATGAGACAAGAAATGGTAAGTACTTTTATATGTAATTAGAATTTTGATTACACATATTTACGTGCATATTTATCGTATAGGCAAGGCGTAGTTCTTTTCTTTCATAATTACAGTCCATGCTATCTCCCTACTTTCTGATGATTGCAGTATAGGCTAGTCCCTATCTTCATGATAATTACAACATAGCTAGGCCCCATCTTTATGATGATTACAATATAGGCCTAGACCCTATGCTCATGATAATTACAGTATAGCCTAGTTCCTATCCTCATGACAATTGTAGAATAAACCTAGTCCCTATCTTCATGATAATTACATCATATCCTACACCCTATCTTCATAATAACTACAATATAGGCCTAGTCCCTATCTTCTTCGTGATAATTATAGTATAGCCTAGTTCATATCCTCATGTGATAATTACTATATAGGCCTAGTCCCTATCTTCATGTTAATTACAGTATAGCCTACTCCTTATCTTCATGATAATAACTATATAGGCCTAGTCCCTATCTTCATGATAATTACAGTATAGCCTACTCCTTATCTTCATGATAATTACTATATAGGCCTAGTCCCTATCTTCATGTTAATTACAGTATAGCCTACTCCTTATCTTCATGATAATTACTATATAGGCCTAGTCCCTATCTTCATGATAATTACAGTATAGCCTACTCCTTATCTTCATGATAATTACTATATAGGCCTAGTACCTATCTTCATGATAATTACAGTATAGCCTACTCCTTATCTTCATGATAATTACTATAGGCCTACTATACGTTTCAGCGGAGGACAAACGCTGTTTTCTGCAAATATCTCGTAAACGATTCATTGTATCATTATGATATTCCAGCACACGATCTTTAACACCCGGGCCAAATGTATGGCTGATATACCACATTGCTATATGTGTTATGTGAGGAGTTTACTCGTGAAAAAAAATACAAAGCCGAGTAGCCATATTGACGCTTTCGAAGGAGAGTGTGGCCCCCTAACATCCTTTCAATTCCCCCCCTTCTCTCCCTCTAACACCTCATCACCCAACCTTGTGTCCCTCCCTGATTTCCCCATAACTTTAGTATATAATTATAATAGAATGTTATGTAATTGAATATGTATAGGTATGATTATCAACTAACAGTATGGTACAATTCCATAGACGCAAGACGTATTTCACGTTGATAATTACTGTACAACAGCATACTTACATACATGTAGTATGTAGAAGGTCGATTTTACAGTCCTTATGGTCAACCAAGTGAACACGGTGTACTGCCATTACCTGTGGTCTGGACCTTTTAGGAAATATTATTGCTGTTATTAGTACATACTGCGTACCTACCCATCATAAACTGTTAATACTGGTCTAGTTAATATACTGTCAATTTGTTGACTGGTCTCTTTCATATTCATATTGTCACGAAATTATAATCTGCATATATTTTCTCCCTATATATATATATATATATATATATATATATATATATATATATACTTGTTTGAGACTTGTGTGATGAAGTATCAGGAGAGACTGAGTACAGAATGGAAAAAGGTGAGAACAATGGAAGTAAGGGGAGTGGGGGAGGATTGGGATGTATTTAGGGAATCAGTGATGGATTGCGCAAAAGATGCTTGTGGCATGAGAGGCGTGGGAGATGGGTTGATTAGAAAGGGTAGTGAGTGGTGGGATGAAGTAAGATTATTAGTGAAAGAGAAGAGAGAGGCATTTGGACGATTTTTGCAGGGAAAAAATGCAATTGAGTGGAAGATGCATAAAAGAAAGAGACAGGAGGTCAAGAGAAAGGTGCAAGAGGTGAAAAAGAGGGCAAATGAGAGTTGGGGTGAGAGAGTATCATTAAATTTTAGGGAAAATAAAAAGATGATCTGGAAGGAGGTAAATAAAGTGCGTAAGACAAGGGAGCAAATGGGAACTTCAGTGAAGGGCGCTAATGGGGAGGTGATAACAAGTAGTGGTGATGTGAGAAGGAGATGGAGTGAGTATCTTGAAGGTTTGTTGAATGTGTTTGATGATAGAGTGGCAGATATAGGGTGTTTTGGTGATATATATATATATATATATATATATATATATATATATATATATATATATATATATATATATATAGATAGATAGATAGATAGATAGATAGATAGATAGATAGATAGATAGATAGATAGATAGATAGATATATACATATTCCTGGGGATAAGGGAGAAAGAATACTTCCCACGCATTCCTCACGTGTCGTAGAAAGCGACTAAAGGGGACGGGAGCGGGGGGCCAGAAACCTTCCCCTCCTTGTATTTTACCTTTCTAAAAGGGGAAACAGAAGAAGGAGTCACGCGGGGAGTGCTCATCCTCCTCGAAGGCTCAGATTGGGGTGTCTAAATGTTTGTGGATGTAACTAAGATGAGAAAAAAGGAGAGATAGGTAGTATGTTTGAGGAAAGGAACCTGGATGTTTTGGCTCTGAGTGAAACGACGCTCAAGTGTAAAGGGGAAGAGTGGTTTATGAATGTTTTGGGAATAAAGTCAGGGGTTAGTGAGAAGACAAGAGCAAGGGAAGGAGGAGCACTACTCCTGAAACAGGAGTTGTGGGAGTATGTGATAGAGTGTAAGAAAGTAAACTCTAGATTGATATGGGTAAAACTGAAAGTTGATGGTGAGAGATGGGTGATTATTGGTGCATATGCACCTGGGCATGAGAAGAAAGATCATGAGAGGCAAGTATTTTGGGAGCAGTTGAATGTTTGATGCACATGATGCAGTTTGATGCACAAGACCGGGTTATAGTGATGGGTGATTTGAATGCAAAGGTGAGTAATGTGGCAGTTGAGGCAATAATTGGTAAACATGGGGTGTTCAATGTTATAAATAGAAATGGTGAAGAGCTTGCAGATTTATGTGCTGAAAAAGGACTGGTGAATGGGAATACCTGGTTTAAAAAGCGAGATATACATAAGTATACGTATGTAAGTAGGAGAGATGGCCAGAGAGCGTTATTGGATTACGTGTTAATTGATAGGCTTGGGAAAGAGAGACTTTTGGATGTTAATGTGCTGAGAGGTGCAACTGGAGGGATGTCTGATCATTATCTTGTGGAGGCGAAGGTGAAGATTTGTAGGGGGTTCAGAAAATAAGAGAGAATGTTGGGGCGAAGAGAGTGGTGAGAGTAAGTGAGCTTGGGAAGGAGACTTGTGTGAGGAAGTACCAGGAGAGAATGAGTACAGAATGGAAAAAGGTGAGAACAAAGGAGGTAAAGGGAGTGGGGGAGGAATGGGATGTATTTAGGGAAACAGTGATGGCTTGCGCAAAAGATGCTTGTGGCATGAGGAGAGTGGGAGGTGGGTTGATTAGAAAGGGTAGTGAGTGGTGGGATGAAGAAGTAAGATTATTAGTGAAAGAGAAGTGAGAGAGGCATGAGAACGATTTTTGCAGGGAAAAAATGCAATTGAGTGGGAGATGTATAAAAGAAAGAGGCAGGAGGTCAAGTGAAAGGTGCAAGAGGTGAAAAAGAGGGTAAATGAGAGTGTTGGTGAGAGAGTATCATTAAATTTTAGGGAGAATGAAAAGATGTATTAGAAGGAAGTAAATAAAGTGCGTAAGAGAAGGGAGCAAATGGGAACTTCAGTGAAGGGGGCCAATGGGGAGGTGATAACAAGTAGTGGTGATGTGAGAAGGAGATGGAGTGAGTATTTTGAAGGTTTTTTGAATGTGTTTGATGATAGAGTGGCAGATATAGGGTGTTTTGGTCGAGGTGGTGTGCAAAGTGAGAGGGTTAGGGAAAAAGATTTGGTAAACAGAGAAGAGGTAGGAAAAGCTTTGCGTAAGATGAAAGCCGGCAAGGCAGCAGGTTTGGATGGTAATGCAGTGGAATTTATTAAAAAATGGGGTGACTGTATTACTGACTGGTTGGTAAGGTTATTTAATGTAGGTATGATTCATGGTGAGGTGCCTGAGGATGGGCGAAATGCTTGCATAGTGCCATTGTACAAAGGCAAAGGGGATAAGAGTGAGTGCTCAAATTACAGAGGTATAAGTTTGTTGAGTATTCCTGGTAAATTATATGGGAGGGTACTGATTGAGAGGGTGAAGGCATGTACAGAGCATCAGATTGGGTAAGAGCAGTGTGGTTTCAGAAGTGGTAGAGTATGGGTATGTTTGAAGGAATAGTGGTTCCAACAATGTTGTATTGTTGCGAGGCGTGGGCTATGGATAGAGTTGTGCGCAGGAGGGTAGATGTGCTCAAATTACAGTGCTCAAATTACAGTGCTCAAATTACAGAGGTATAAGTTTGTTGAGTATTCCTGGTAGATTATATGGGAGGGTATTGATTGAGAGGTTGTATGCATGTACAGAGCATCAGATTGGGGAAGAGCAGTGTGGTTTCAGAAGTGGTAGAGGATGTGTGGATCAGGTTTTTGCTTTGAAGAATGTATGTGAGAAATACTTAGAAAAGCAAATGGATTTGTATGTAGCATTTATGGATCTGGAGAAGGCATATGATAGAGTTGATAGGGATGCTCTTTGGAAGGTATTAGGATTATATGGTGTGGGAGGCAAGTTGTTAGAAGCAGTGAAAAGTTTTTATCGAGGATGTAAGGCATGTGTACGTGTAGGAAGAGAGGAAAGTGATTAGTTCTTAGTAAATGTGGGTTAGGTTAGGTTAGGTTAGGATTTTCGCCTCCTCCCCCACCCTATGATTTATTTCCGCTTCCATGGTTCCATCCGCTGCCAGATCCACTCCCAGATATCTAAAACACTTTATTTCCTCCAGTTCTTCTCCATTCAAAGTTACCTCCCAATTGACTTGACTCTCAACCCTACATTACCTAATAACCTTGCTCTTATTCACATTTACTCTTAACTTTCTTCTTTCACACACTTTACCAAACCAGCTTCTGCAGTTTCTCACATGAATCAGCCACCAGCGCTGTATCATCAGCTAACAACAACTGACTCACTTCCCAAGCTCTCTCATCCACAACAGACTGCATACTTGCCCTTCTTTCCAAAACTCTTGCATTCACCTCCCTAACAACCCCATCCATAAACAAATTAAGCAACCATGGAGACATCACACATCCCTGCCGCAAACCTACATTTACTGAGAACCAATCACTTTCCTCTCTTCCCACACGTACATATGCCTTACATCCTCGATAAAAACTTTTCACTGCTTCAAACAACTTGCCTCCCACACCATATATCCTTAATACCTTCCACAGAGCATCTCTATCAACTCTGCCATATGCTTTCTCCAGATCCATAAATGCTACATACAAATCCATTTGCTCTTCCAAGTATTTCTCACATACATTCTTCAAAGCAAACACCTGATCCACACATCACCTAGCACTTCTGAAACCACACTACTCTTCCCCAGTCTGATGCTGTATACATGCCTTCACCCTCTCTATCAATACACTCCCATATAATTTACCAGAAATGCTCAACAAACTTATACCTCTGTAATTTGAGCACTCACTCTTCCCCTTTGCCTTTGTACAATGGCATCCCCTTTGCCTTTGTACAATGGCACTATGCAACCATTCCGCCAATCCTCAGGCACCTCACCATGAATCATATATACATTAAATAACCTTACCAACCAGTCAGCAATACAGTCACCCCCCTTTTTTTTATAGATTCCACTGCAATACCAACCAAACCTGCTGCCTTGCAGCTTTCATCTTCCACAAAGCTTTTACTACCTCTTCTCTGTTTACCAAATCATTTTCCCTAACCCTCTCACTTTGCACACCACCTCGACCAAAACACCCTATATCTGCCACTCTCTCACCCCAACTCTAATTTGTCCTCTTTTTCACCTCTTGCACCTTTCTCTTGACCTCCTGCCTCTTTCTTTTATACATCTCCCACTCATTTGCATTATTTCCCAGCAAAAATCGTCCAAATGCCTCTCTCTTCTCTTTCACTAATAATCTTACTTCTTCATCCCACCACTCACTACCCTTTCTAATCTGCCCACCTCCCACCCTTCTCATACCACAAGCATCTTTTGCGCAAGCCATCTCATTATCTTTCTTCTCATGCCCAGGTGCATATGCACCAATAATCACCCATCTCTCTCCTCAACTTTCAGTTTTACCCATATCAATCTATAGTTTACTTTCTTACACTCTATCACATACTCCCACCACTCCTGTTTCAGGAGTAGTGCTGCTCCTTCCCTTGCTCTTGTCCTCTCACTAACCCCTGACTTTACTCCCAAGACATTTCCAAACCACTCTTCCCCTTTACCCTTGAGCTTCGTTTCACTCATAGCCAAAACATCCAGGTTCCTTTCCTCAAACATACTACCTATCTCTCCTCTTTTCTCATCTTGCCACCTCATCACCTTGTCACCTCATCATCTTGTCAACTCATCACCTTCTTTGTTCCTTCTTTTGGAAAATTAAAGAGAGGGAAGGATTTGCAGCCCCCCGCTCCCTTCCCTTTCAGTCGCCTTCTACGACACGCAGGGAATACGTGATTGGTATACATGGGGTGTTCAGTGTTGTAAATGGAAATGGTGAAGAGCTTGTAGATTCATATGCTGAAAAAGGACTGTTGATTGGGAATACCTGGTTAAAAAAGCGAGATATACATAAGTATACGTATGTAAGTAGGAGAAATGGCCAGAGAGTGTTATTGTATTACGCGTTAATTGACAGGCGCGCGAAAGAGAGACTTTTGGATCTTAATGTGCTGAGAGGTGCAACTGGAGGGATGTCTGATCATTTTCTTGTGAAGACGAAGGTGAAGATTTGTATGGGTTTTCAGAAAAGAAGAGAGAATGTTGGGGTGAAGAGGGTGGTGCGAGTAAGTGAGCTTGGGAAGGAGACCCGTTTGAGGATGTACCAGAGGAGACTGAGTACAGAATGGAAAAAGGTGAGAACAAAGGAGGTAAGGGGAGTGGGGGAGGAATGGGATGTATTTAGGGAAGCAGTGATGGCTTGCGCAAAAGATGCTTGTGGCATGAGAAGCGTGGGAGGTGGGTTGATTAGAAAGGGTAGTGAGTGGTGGGATGAAGAAGTAAGATTATTATTGAAAGAGAAGAGAGAGGCATTTGGAGTATTTTTGCAGGGAAAAAATGCAGATGAGTGGGAGATGTATAAAAGAAAGAGACAGGAGGTCAAGAGAAAGGTGCAAGAGGTGAAAAAGGGGGCAAATGAGAGTTGGGGTGAGAGAGTATCATTAAATTTTAGTGAGAATAAAATGAAGTTCCTGAAGGAGGCAAAGAAAGTGCGTAAGAGAAGGGAGCAAATGGGAACTTCAGTGAAAGGGGCTAATGGGAAGGTAATAACAAATAGTGGTGATGTGAGAAGGAGATGGAGTGAGTATTTTGAAGGTTTTTTGAATGTATTTGATGATACAGTGGTAGATATAGGGTGTTTTGGTCGAGGTGGTGTGCAAAGTGAGAGGGTTAGGGAAAATGATTTGGTAAACAGAAAATAGGTCGTAAAAGCTTTGCGGAAGATGAAAGCCGGCAAGGCAGCAGGTTTGAATGGTATTGCAGTGGAATTTATTGTTGACTGTATTGTTGACTGGTTGGTAAGGTTATTTAATGTATGTATTATTCATGGTGAGGTGCCTGAGGATTGGCGGAATGCTTGCATAGTGCCATTGTACAAAGGCCAAGGGGATAAGAGTGAGTGCCCAAATTACAGAGGTATAAGTTTGTTGAGTATTCCTGGTAAATTATATGGGAGGGTACTGATTGAGAGGGTGAAGGCATGTACAGAGCATCAGATTGGGTAAGAGCAGTGTGGTTTCAGAAGTGGTAGAGTATGGGTATGTTTGAAGGAATAGTGGTTCCAACAATGTTGTATGGTTGCGAGGCGTGGGCTATGGATAGAGTTGTGCGCAGGAGGGTAGATGTGCTTGAAATGAGATGTTTCAGAACAATATGTGGTGTGAGGTGGTTTGATCGAGTAAGTAATGTAAGGGTAAGAGAGATGTGTGGAAATAAAAAGAGCTTGGTTGAGAGAGCAGAGGAGGGTTTTTTGATATGGTTTGGTCACATGAAGAGAATGAGTGGTGAAAGATTGACCAAGAGGATATATGTGTCGGAGGTGGAGGGAACGAGAAGTGGGAGACCAAATTGGAGGTGGAAAGATGGAGTGAAAAAGATTTTGAGTGATCGGGGCCTGAACATGCAGGAGGGTGAAAGGAGGGCAAGGAATAGAGTGAATTGGATCGATGTGGTATACCGGGGTGGACGTGCTGTCAGTGGATTGAATCAGGGCATGTGAGGCGTCTGGGGTAAACCATGGAATGTTCTGTGGGGACTAGATGTGGAAAGGGAGCTGTGGCTTCGAGCATTATTGCATGACAGCTAGAGACTGAGTGTGAACGAATGTGGCCTTTGTTGTCATTTCCTAGCGCTACCTCGCACACATGAGGGGGTAGGGGGATGTTATTCCATGTGTGGCGAGGTGGCGATGGGAAAAAATAAACGCAGACAGTATGAATTATGTACTTGTGTATATATGTATATGTCTGTGTGTGTATATATATGTGTACATTGAGATGCATAGGTATGTGTATTTGCGTGTGTGGACGTGTGTGTATATACATGTGTATGGGGTTGGGTTAGGCCATTTCTTTCGTCTGTTTCCTTGCGCTACCTCCCAAACGCGCCAGACAGCAGAAAAAAAAGAATATATATATATATATATATATATATATATATATATATATATATATATATATATATATATGTTGGGGTGAAGAGGGTGGTGAGAGTAAGTGAGCTTGGGAAGGAGACTTGTGTCAGGAAGTACCAGGAGAGACTGAGTACAGAATGGAAAAAGGTGAGAACAATGGAAGTAAGGGGAGTGGGGGAGGAATGGGATGTATTTAGGGAATAAGTGATGGATTGCGCAAAAGATGCTTGTGGCATGAGAAGAGTGGGAGATGGGTTGATTAGAAAGGGTAGTGAGTGGTGGGATGAAGAAGTAAGAGTATTAGTGAAAGAGAAGAGAGAGGCTTTTGGACGATTTTTGCAGCGAAAAAATGCAATTGAGTGGGAGATGTATAAAAGAAAGAGACAGGAGGTCAACAGAAAGGTGCAAGAGGTGAAAAAAAGGGCAAATGAGAGTTGGGGTGAGAGAGTATCATTAAATTTTAGGGAGAATAAAAAGATGTTCTGGAAGGAGGAAAATAAAGTGCGTAAGACAAGGAAGCAAATGGGAACTTCAGTGAAGGGCGCTAATGGGGAGGTGATAACAAGTAGTGGTGATGTGAGAAGGATATGGAGTGAGTATTTTGAAGGTTTGTTGAATGTGTTTGATGATAGAGTGGCAGATATAGGGTTTTTTGGTCGAGGTGGTGTGCAAAGTGAGAGGGTTAGGGAAAATGATTTGGTAAACAGAGAAGAGGTAGTAAAAGCTTTGCGGAAGATGAAAGCCGGCAAGGCAGCAGGTTTGGATGGTATTGCAGTGGAATTTATTAAAAAAGGGGGTGACTGTATTGTTGACTGGTTGGTAAGGTTATTTAATGTATGTATGACTGATGGTGAGGTGCCTGAGGATTGGCGAAATGCGTGCATAGTGCCATTGTACAAAGGCAAAGGAGATAAGAGTGAGTGCTCAAATTACAGAGGTATAAGTTTGTTGAGTATTCCTGGTAAATTATATGGGACGGTATTGATTGAGAGGGTGCAGGCATGTACAGAGTATCAGATTGGGGAAGAGCAGTGTGGTTTCAGAAGTGGTAGAGGATGTGTGGATCAGGTGTTTGCTTTGATGAATGTATGTGAGAAATACTTAGAAAAGCAAATGGATTTGTATATAGCATTTATGGATCTGGAGAAGGCATATGATAGAGTTGATAGAGATGCTCTGTGGAAGGTATTAAGAATATATGGTGTGGGAGGCAAGTTGTTAGAAGCAGTGAAAAGTTTTTATCGAGGATGTAAGGCATGTGTACGTGTAGGAAGAGAGGAAAGTGATTGGTTCTCAGTGAATGTAGGTTTGCGGCAGGGGTGTGTGATGTCTCCATGGTTGTTTAATTTGTTTATGGATGGTGTTGTTAGGGAGGTAAATGCAAGAGTCCTGGAAAGAGGGGCAAGTATGAAGTCTGTTGGGGATGAGAGAGCTTGGGAAGTGAGTCAGTTGTTGTTCGCTGATGATACAGCGCTGGTGGCTGATTCATGTGAGAAACTGCAGAAGCTGGTGACTGAGTTTGGTAAAGTGTGTGGAAGAAGAAAGTTAAGAGTAAATGTGAATAAGAGCAAGGTTATTAGGTACAGTAGGGATGAGGGTCAAGTCAATTGGGAGGTGAGTTTGAATGGAGAAAAACTGGAGGAAGTGAAGTGTTTTAGATATCTGGGAGTGGATCTGTCAGCGGATGGAACCATGGAAGCGGAAGTGGATCATAGGGTGGGGGAGGGGGCGAAAATTTTGGGAGCCTTGAAAAATGTGTGGAAGTCGAGAACATTATCTCGGAAAGCAAAAATGGGTATGTTTGAAGGAATAGTGGTTCCAACAATGTTGTATGGTTGCGAGGCGTGGGCTATGGATAGAGTTGTGCGCAGGAGGATGGATGTGCTGGAAATGAGATGTTTGAGGACAATGTGTGGTGTGAGGTGGTTTGATCGAGTAAGTAACGTAAGGGTAAGAGAGATGTGTGGAAGTAAAAAGAGCGTGGTTGAGAGAGCAGAAGAGGGTGTTTTGAAATGGTTTGGGCACATGGAGAGAATGAGTGAGGAAAGATTGACCAAGAGGATATATGTGTCGGAGGTGGAGGGAACGAGGAGAAGAGGGAGACCAAATTGGAGGTGGAAAGATGGAGTGAAAAAGATTTTGTGTGATCGGGGCCTGAACATGCAGGAGGGTGAAAGGAGGGCAAGGAGTAGAGTGAATTGGAGCGATGTGGTGTACAGGGGTTGACGTGCTGTCAGTGGATTGAATCAAGGCATGTGAAGCGTCTGGGGTAAACCATGGAAAGCTGTGTAGGTATGTATATTTGCGTGTGTGGACGTGTGTATGTACATGTGAATGGGGGGGGGGGGGGGCCATTTCTTTCGTCTGTTTCCTTGCGCTACCTCGCAAACGCGGGAGACAGCGACAAAGTATAAAAAAAAAAAAAAAAAAATATATATATATATATATATATATATATATATATATATATATATATATATATATATATATATATATATACATATATCCCTGGGGATAGGGGAGAAAGAATACTTCCCACGTATTCCCTGCGTGTCTTAGAAGGCGACTAAAAGGGGAGGGAGCGAGTGGCTGGAAATCCTACCCTCTCGTTTTTTTTTAATTTTCCAAAAGAAGGAACAGAGAAGGGGGCCAGGTGAGGATATTCCCTCTAAGGCCCAGTCCTCTGTTCTTAACGCTACCTCGCTAACGCGGGAAATGGCGAATATATATATATATATATATATATATATATATATATATATATATATATATATATATATATATATATATATATATATATATACATATATATATATATATATATATATATATATATATATATATATATATATATATATATATATATATATATATATATATATATATATATATATATATATATATATCTTTTTCTTTCTTCTTTCAAACTATTCGCCATTTCCCGCATTAGCGAGGTAGCATTAAGAACAGAGGCCTGGGCCTTTGAGGGAATACCCTCACCTGGCCCAATTCTCTGTTCCCTCTTTTGGAAAATTAAAAAAAATGAGAGGGAAGGATTTCCAGCCCCCCGCTCCCTCCCCTTTTAGTCGCCTTCTACGACACGCAGGGAATACGTGGGAAGTATTCTTTCTCCCCTATCCCCAGGGAATATATATATATATATATATATATATATATATATATATAAGTAGGAGAGATGGCCAGAGAGCGTTATTGGATTAGGTTGTAAGTGATAGGCGCGCGAAAGAGAGACTTTTGGATGTTAATGTGCTGAGAGGTGCAACTGAAGGGATGTCTGATCATTATCTTGTGGAGACGAAGGTGAAGATTTGTAGGGGTTTTCAGAAAAGAAGAGAGAATGTTGGGGTGAGCAGAGTGGTGAGAGTAAGTGAGCTTGGGAAGGAGACTTGTGTGAGGTAGTACCAGGAGAGACTGAGTACAGAATGGAAAAAGGTGAGAACAAAGGAGGTAAGGGGAGTAGGGGAGGAATGGGATGTATTTAGGGAAGCAGTGATGGCTTGCGCAAAATATGCATGTGGTATGAGAAGCGTGGGAGGTGGGCATATTAGAATGGGTAATGAGTGGTGGGATGAAGAAGTAAGATTATTAGTGAAAGAGAAGAGAGAGGCATTTGGACGATTGCAGGGAAATAATGCAAATGAGTCGGAGATGTATAAAAGAAAGAGGCAGGAGGTCAAGAGAAAGGTGAAAGAGGTGAAAAAGATGGCAAATGAGAGTTGAGGTGAGAGAGTATCATTAAATTTTAGGGAGAATGAAAAGATGTTTGAAAGGAGGAAAATAAAGTGTGTAAGACAAGGGAATAAATGGGAACTTCAGTGAAGGGGGCTAATGGGTAGGTGATAACAAGTAGTGGTGATGTGAGAAGGAGATGGATGAGTATTTTGAAGTTTTGTTGAATGTGTTTGATGATAGAGTGGCAGATATAGGGTATTTTGGTCGAGGTGATGTGCAAAGTGAGAGGGTTAGGGAAAATGATTTGGTAATCATTTTCAGAGGTGGAGGGAACGAGGAGAAGTGGGAGACGAAATTGGAGGTGGAAAGATGGAGTGAAAAAGATTTTGAGTGATCGGGGCCCGAACATGGAGGAGGGTGAAAGACGTGTAAGGAATAGAGTGAGTTGGAACGATGTGGTATACCGGGGTCGAGGTGCTGTCAATGGATTGAACCAGGGCATGTGAAGCGTCTGGGGTAAACCATGGAAAGTTCTGTTGGTCCTGGATGTGGAAAGGGAGCTGTGGTTTCGGTGCATTATTACATGACAACTAGAGACTGAGTGTGAACGAATGGGGCCTTTGTTGTCTTTTCCTAGCGCTACCCCGCACACATGAGGGTGGAGGGGGTTGTCAGTTCATGTGTGGCGAGGTGGCGATGGGAATGAATAAAGGCAAACAGTATGAATTATGTACATATATATATATATGTGTAGGAAGAGAGGAAAGTGATTGGTTCTCAGTGAATGTAGGTTTGCGGCAGGGGTGTGTGATGTCTCCATGGTTGTTTAATTTGTTTATGGATAGGGTTGTTAGGGAGGTAAATGCAAGAGTTTTGGAAAGAGGGGCAAGTATGAAGTCTGTTGGGGATGAGAGAGCTTGGGAAGTGAGTCAGTTGTTCGCTGATGATACAGCGCTGGTGGCTGATTCATGTGAGAAACTGCAGAAGCTGGTGACTGAGTTTGGTAAAGTGTGTGGAAGAAGAAAGTTAAGAGTAAATGTGAATAAGAGCAAGGTTATTAGGTACAGTAGGGTTGAGGGTCAAGTCAATTGGGAGGTGAGTTTGAATGGAGAAAAACTGGAGGAAGTGAAGTGTTTTAGATATCTGGGAGTGGATCTGGCAGCGGATGGAACCATGGAAGCGGAAGTGGGTCATAGGGTGGGGGAGGGGGCGAAAATCCTGGGGGCCTTGAAGAATGTGTGGAAGTCGAGAACATTATCTCGGAAAGCAAAAATGGGTATGTTTGAAGGAATAGTGGTTCCAACAATGTTGTATGGTTGCGAGGCGTGGGCTATGGATAGAGTTGTGCGCAGGAGGATGGATGTGCTGGAAATGAGATGTTTGAGGACAATGTGTGGTGTGAGGTGGTTTGATCAAGTGAGTAAAGTAAGGGTAAGAGAGATGTGTGGAAATAAAAAGAGCGTGGTTGAGAGAGCAGAAGAGGGTGTTTTGAAGTGGTTTGGGCACATGGAGAGAATGAGTGAGGAAAGATTGACCAAGAGGATATATGTGTCGGAGGTGGAGGGAACGAGGAGAAGAGGGAGACCAAATTGGAGGTGGAAAGATGGAGTGAAAAAGATTTTGTGTGATCGGGGCCTGAATATGCAGGAGGGTGAAAGGAGGGCAAGGAATAGAGTGAATTGGATTGATGTGGTATACCGGGGTTGACGTGCTGTCAGTGGATTGAATCAAGGCATGTGAAGCGTCTGGGGTAAACCATGGAAAGCTGTGTAGGTATGTATATTTGAGTGTGTGGACGTATGTATATACATGTGTATGGGGGGGGTTGGGCCATTTCTTTCGTCTGTTTCCTTGCGCTACCTCGCAAACGCGGGAGACAGCGACAAAGTATAATAAAATAAAATAAAATAAAATAAAAATATATATATATATATATATATATATATATATATATATATATATATATATATATATATGTATACGTTGAGATGTATAAGAATGTATATTTGCGTGTGTGGACGTGTATGTATGTACATGTGTATGTGGGTGGGTTGGGCCATTCTTTCGTTTGTTTCCTTGCGCTACCTCGCTAACGCGGAAGACAGCGACAAAGCAAAATAAATAATATATATATATATATATATATATATATATATATATATATATATATATATATATATATATATATATATATATATATCTATGACGACCAATAGCCATGCGCATGCAAGCCGATACAGCGCATTAGTTCTTCCTATCTCCCGTCGGTCGTCATCTCCGGCACCGCGCTTGTCACAATTCTATTACACGTTACACACAAATTAAGCAACTTACAAATTTTGCCCAAGAAAATCCTTCCCAGTTTATACAGGCCTTTACTAACAACCATGTTACAGTTTGCTTGATAAGAGAAGATTTAATGATAGTTCTCTAAATCAAAGAGTTATAGAAAGTTATAGGTTTTATCTGAAATAACTCTGCTCCCGTCTATACTTTGATCATTATCTCCTAAGCGATTGAATAAGGCATTGGATATCTGTTCTGTTCTAATAATGTTATGTTGCGTAAGTCTAAGAGAAAGATCCTTAACAGTCTATCCTAGATAAGACATTACAAATTTAGTAAGGCATTTTGTAAACACAGCCCGTTGAATTATTTGGCGAGGTTTTGATAACATTCTTGATAGAACTGGTATTGCTGCTGCCTTCATTCATGTTTAAGGCTTTAAGTTAGAGTTAAACTTAAGTAAATTTGCCTTTAAACGGTAAACCTAAGATTTTTTGGTATCATGGAGAGGTTTAGGGTTAACTTTATAATATAATTTTTTGATAAATTATTCTCTTGATTTGACAGACTGAGCAGCATGACCGACGTTCGTAGATTAATTCATAGATATAGAAAACGGCTCAAACTTATTCATTGTGTCAACTGTTTGTTTCTCTATGTTGTCTGCCATGTCACCAATCCTTCGAGTAACAGTTTTTAGAACACAGAATTTCCTCTGAGGTTACAAGACACTTACACACTCGCCCTCTGTATATGGCTTGAGTCGTTTAGCCATTAGGTCGCTGAGAACATAATTTACTTTCGCCCCACCTTCAGTGTTAACACTGGTGAATAACCACTTATCAACTGAAGCATTTTATCATCAACTCTACTTTGTCATTTCGTAACTGGCCTTTAATTTCATCATACTTCTGCATGTTTTGATGTATAGCGACAGTGAATATTGTATTCTTTCATTACTGCGACAAATTCTCAACATATCGAGCATACTCGTCTGGCTATGATACTCACAAAAAAGTATTTCTCTGTTTAATCTTTATTAAACTCTGTGTATTCACTATCAGCCCTTCAGTCTTCTTGGTAACGTTAATGTTATAATGATATAACTACTGACACACTATGTACGAATAGCAGCACATAACCACTTGTTTGCCCTTCTCATGGGTAACTGACCCACGCCAGAGTGGCAGAACTGTGCCCGGTGTTGAGTGGAGAGTATGAACGCCTACATCACATAACATGGTTGGCACTGGTACCTCCTTGACCATAGTAATGTACTCACTACAAACTACTGGTTATTTTGTTGTTAATCCCAGTTTGTTTATTTATCTGAAGCTAAAGTAAAAGTAGGAATTGGTTTGTATTATTATCATTTTTTCTTTCATTACGCTAATGAAGATCACTTTTTTAAAATGGCATTTAAGTCAAACCGCCAGTTATGATAATGACAAGCACTCGTGGACCAGGAGGAAAACTGGCTGACGGGGCCACGCAAGCCGTGCCTTGGCCACTCCTGCCTTAAAGGATAAGATATCTCGTAGTAGTTCTATTATCAGTTTCAACATAGAGATTACTTAACACGGGTGAGAGATTACTTAACACGGGTGAGAGATTACTTAACACGGGTGAGAGATTACTTAACACGGGTGAGAGATTACTTAACACGGGTGAGAGATTACTTAACACGGGTGAGAGATTACTTAACACGGGTGAGAGATTACTTAACACTGGTGAGAGATTACTTAACACGGGTGAGAGATTACTTAACACGGGTGAGAGATTACTTAACACTGGTGAGAGATTACTTAACACTGGTGAGAGATTACTTAACACGGGTGAGAAATTACTTAACACGGGTGAGAGATTACTTAACACTGGTGAGAGATTACTTAACACGGGTGAGAGATTACTTAACACGGGTGAGAGATTACTTAACACTGGTGAGAGATTACCTAACACGGGTGAGAGATTACTTAACACGGGTGAGAGATTACTTAACACTGGTGAGAGATTACTTAACACAGGTGAGAGATTACTTAACACTGGTGAGAGATTACTTAACACGGGTGAGAGATTACTTAACACGGGTGAGAGATTACTTAACACGGGTGAGAGATTACTTAACACGGGTGAGAGATTACTTAACACGGGTGAGAGATTACTTAACACTGGTGAGAGATTACTTAACACGGGTGAGAGATTACTTAACACTGGTGAGAGATTACTTAACACGGGTGAGAGATTACTTAACACAGGTGAGAGATTACTTAACACGGGTGAGAGAGGGTTATCATTAGCCATAACATGAAATTTAGAGGTAGTTTCTGATGCAAAATTCTATCAGTTCAAGAAACACAGGTAAATCAAGATTATCGACCGAATCCACAAAACATCATGACATTTTGGCTACTGGAACTTTGGTGAAGAGAGAAGACACAGCAAAGTTACAAGTGTGAAGTCATAAATTTCTTGGAGGTTATTAAGTTTGTTAACTACGTCTACATTATTCATGATATTATAATTTGATATATTACCAACAGTGGCCTTGATAAAAAAAAAAAACTAACCTTTTTGATAACCTGCACATACATGATTAATCCTACTGAACTCACTGTGGGTCTTGCTGGAGAGTTTGGCTCACGTGTTATCATAAGATCATACGTATACGGCAATGAAGGAGACAGTGAGGAAAATCTTTTGATGTCAGGACTTGTACTGTCTGGTGGATTTCTTCTGAGTGTGACACAGTATGTTGTATCGTTATTAGAAGTACTTAAAAGATTATTGATTTCTAACCAATAATCATCTTTGTTTATAATCACAACTGTATTAGCTTCATCTGCCTTAGTTATATGTAGATCACTATATCCTTTAAGTTCTTAATTGTACTAATGAATCTTTTTTTACAATTTGGAGCAACTTTTTCCGACAGACTAGCATAGACTATATTCTTAAACGTGTTTACTTCATCATTAGACAATTCAATGTATTTTTGCAAGTTACAGAACAATCTTGCAACATCAACCCAATGATCTTGCTTATTTGATCAAACAAAACTGTTATAACCTAGAACTCATGAACTACCCTTGTTAAGTTGTGCATCAGAAAGGTTCACCACAATGGACGGATTTGCGTCCTTGCTCCACTCGCTATTTTCATAAGGTGGGCTAACTTCCTACTGCCTTTGCAGACTAATCTGTTTACACGTTAACCTGTCATGGCAGTAATGCACAACTTAACAAGGAGAGTACATGAGGTCTAGGTTAGGTTAGGTTAGGTTAGGTTAGGTTAGGATAGTTCATGAGTTCTAGGTTAGGTTAGGTTAGGTTAGGTTAGGTTAGGTTAGGATAGTTCATGAGTTCTAGGTTAGGTTAGGTTAGGTTAGGTTAGGTTAGGATAGTTCATGAGTTCTAGGTTAGGTTAGGTTAGGTTAGGTTAGGTTAGGATAGTTCATGAGTTCTAGGTTAGGTTAGGTTTTGTTTGCTCAAATAAGTAAGATCATTGTGTTGTTGTTGCAAGATCCAGCATACAGGTCTTCCACTTGATAACCGCGTTCCTCCGCTCTTGAAATGTGAAAGTCCTCCTCTATTTCAAGTTTCATTAATGTGTTTCTCCAAAGTGGTTCATTGCAAGCTATCAAACTGCTGACCAGACATCAACAACCCATGTTGTGAAAGTATAGACACAAGACGTTGTTCCCAATATTCGTTAGTTCATAACTACTCATTACTTATCGTTAATCAAGGCACACAATCTGACGTTACGAGTAAAATTCCCTCACAGATGCCTTGATGAACAGGTTCTTCCAGGTCCATCCCTCCACAACGTGTGTTGATGATGTCAGCACCAGTGTCGTGTGGTCCAGTGTTGCCAGGATTACTAGTATTGCTTGGCTCAGTTGTTGCAGTGATTGCCCATAATAACACCACCTGTGTTGTCTTGTCCAAAGTCGCCATAATCATGACATTGTACCAGATCATGACTCACTCACTCGTTGCCGTGACTCTCCCCAGTGTTGTCTGGTCCAGTGTTGTCCCCATATACTACAGTTACTTGGTTCATTTGTTACTGTGACTCCAGTGGTACATGCCATCTTGGTGTGTCCAGGATTATACACCAGTTTCCTGGGTCAGTCAGACCAGGCAGGAGTCTGTTGCAGTCTTCCTGGCTGGACGCTCTCATGCCAACAGCTGCTGGTAAATCCCAAACAGAATGGCCTAGTCATCCCGAGCGGCACATTCATTATTGTTATGCTAAACTTACAGCTTAGCATTTCTTTGGTCAGGGTCTGGACTTCCTTGTTGGTAATGACAACAATCAGTAGCTGTACAATACTAGACGATCCACAGATTGAATGTTTACACTTAATATACATATTTAAGATATACATATTCAAGATGTTCCTTGTAAGTTTTTGTATTCAACGTAAGTACTTACAATAGGAAAAGTATGTTCATTAAGTGTAAGTAGTTGTTGTATTGCTGGCTGTTGCCCCTTCCTGCCAGCTCTCACAACCACCGTCCATTATTTCTGATATATCAAACTCGTATGATGCATGAGAGGCAGCAGATGATTATGTCTGTGTCTACTAATGGAATACTTGTGTTCTCTTCTCATATACAGAATTAGACAGAATATGTGAGTATAATCATCCTGGTTATATTTCTGCAGTTAGACTTGCTGGCAGGTTACGCACCTCTCCATGGCAAGTTGTACCCAGGCGCTTTGGTACTGGGTTCGAATCCAAGCACATAGTCGTAAAATAGTGTACATCGTTTCCACTTGTGTTTGCGTGTTGAAGATGTAATCAGTCACGTTGGTTATTTATATATTTGAATTTCTTATGAGTAACTTTCTTAGACAGCAGCCACTTAATTTTCAGCGTTAACCCACACTGGGTGTGTTTCAGAAATAGACTAGTTAGTAAACACTGACACATATGTGACCTCTACTGCTTTGAAGCTTTTACTGAAGCATCTCCAGGATGTATTCATGTCGTTTTCATTGACCATATGATCCTACATTTGTCTGTCAAGAACAATGCAAAGATCTTCATAATTTCCAGTCAGAAAACTGGTTAAATCTTCGCAAGTGTCACGCTGACCAGCATTACATGTGGTGTAAGCTTGACCTCAAAAAGTACATTTTTAGATGATTGCTTGTTGCAACTGGTCCTTAACTTCAGTATTATTAACGAGACCTTAACTTGTAGTTAGAACTAAGTCTAATATATTATCGTCGTGTGTAGGTTTCTCGACTGACTGGGTAAGGTACATTTTCAAGCCAATTCAGGTAGATGCCGGGCCCGGAGCTGCTGTAAAGGGATTCCTCCCACTTACATACCCGCGGTATAGTAAACTCTCCAACTATGATTTGCCTAAATGATCTCAAAATCTATCGTCTACCTCCTGTGGTGTCCGTGCGGGAGGCCCATGAATTAGTCCGAGTCTTATTTTCTTACGAAGCTTATCTTTGATTTCTACACAAATGAAGTCCACATTCTTAACATCTACGAGATTTCTCACTCCAGTATCAAAATGTCCTTTAGCAAAGATCAAGACTCCACCACCTGCTGTATCGCTTTACATATGGCAGGATGTATGTAGAATGTGTCACTTAACATATGGCAGGATGTATGTAGAATGTGTCACCTAACATATGGCAAGATGTATGTAGAATGTACCACTTAACATATGGCAGGATGTATGTAGAATGTACCACTTAACATATGGTAGGATGTATGTAGAATGTACCACTTAACATATGGCAAGATGTATGTAGAATGTACCACTTAACATATGGCAATATGTATGTAGAATGTACCACTTAACATATGGCAAGATGTATGTAGAATGTACCACTTAACATATGGCAAGATGTATGTAGAATGTACAACTTAACATATGGCAAGATGTATGTAGAATGTACCACTTAACATATGGCAAGATGTATGTAGAATGTACCACTTAACATATGGCAAGATGTATGTAGAATGTACCACTTAACATATGGCAAGATGTATGTAGAATGTACCACTTAACATATGGCAGGATATATGTAGAATGTACCACTTAACATATGGCAAGATGTATGTAGAATGTGTCACTTAACATATGGCAAGATGTATGTAGAATGTACCACTTAACATATGGCAAGATGTATGTAGAATGTGTCACTTAACATATGGCAAGATGTATGTAGAATGTACCACTTAACATATGGCAAGATGTATGTAGAATGTACCACTTAACATATGGCAAGATGTATGTAGAATGTACCACTTAACATATGGCAGGATGTATGTAGAATGTACCACTTAACATATGGCAAGATGTATGTAGAATGTGTCACTTAACATATGGCAAGATGTATGTAGAATGTACCACTTAACATATGGCAAGATGTATGTAGAATGTACCACTTAACATATGGCAAGATGTATGTAGAATGTGTCACTTAACATATGGCAAGATGTATGTAGAATGTGCCACTTAACATATGGCAAGATGTATGTAGAATGTGTCACTTAACATATGGCAAGATGTATGTAGAATGTACCACTTAACATATGGCAAGATGTATGTAGAATGTGTCACTTAACATATGGCAAGATGTATGTAGAATGTACCACTTAACATATGGCAAGATGTATGTAGAATGTACCACTTAACATATGGCAAGATGTATGTAGAATGTGTCACTTAACATATGGCAAGATGTATGTAGAATGTGCCACTTAACATATGGCAAGATGTATGTAGAATGTACCACTTAACATATGGCAAGATATATGTAGAATGTGTCACTTACCATATGGCAGGATGTATGTAGAATGTACCACTTAACATATGGCAGGATGTATATAGAATGTACCACTTAACATATGGCAGGATGTATGTAGAATGTACCACTTAACATATGGCAGGATGTATGTAAAATGCACCACTTAACATATGGCAGGATGTATGTAGAATGTACCATCCAAAAGTCTCTCTTTCGCGTGCCTATCAATTAACACGTAATGCAATAACGCTTTCTGACCATCTCTCCTACTTACATACGTATACTTATGTTTATCTCTCTTTTTAAACCAGGTATTCCCAATCACCAGTCCTTTTTCAGCACATAAATCTACAAGCTCTTCACCATTTCCATTTACAACACTGAACACCCCATGTATACCAATTATACCCTCAACTGCCATATTACTCACCTTTGCATTCAAATCACCAATCACTATAACCCGGTCTCGTGCATCAAAACCACTAACACACTCATTCAGCTGCTCACAAAACACTTGCCTCTCATGATCTTTCTTCTCGTACCCAGGTGCATATGCACTAATAATCATCCATCTTTCTCCATCAACTTTCAGTTTTACCCATATCAATCTAGAGTTTACTTTCTTACACTCTATCACATACTCCCACCAATCCTGTTTCAAGAGTAGTGCTACTCCTTCCCTTGCTCTTGTCCTCTCACTAACCCCTGACTTTACTCCCAAGACATTCCCAAACCACCCTTCCCCTTTACCCTTGAGCTAAGTTTCACTCAGAGCCAAAGCATCCAGGTTCTTTTCCTCAAACATGCTACCTATCTCTCCTTTTTTCTCATCTTGGTTACATCCAGATACATTTAGACACCCCAATCTGAGCCTTCGAGGAGGATGAGCACTCCCCGCGTGACTCCTTCATCTGTTTCCCCTTTCAGAAAGTATATATATATATATATATATATGTATATATATATATATATATATATATATATATATATATATATATATATATATAATTTTTTTTTTTTTTTTTTTTTCATACTATTCGCTATTTCCCGCGATAGCGAGGTAGCGTTAAGAACAGAGGACTGGGCCTTTGAGGGAATATCCTCACCTGGACCTCTTCTCTGTTCCTTCTTTTGGAAAATTAAAAAAAAAAAAAAGAAAAATACATATATATATATATATATATATATATATATATATATATATATATATATATATATATATATATATATATATACACACCCACTGGAAAGGATCACAATTGAGCGCGCGATCAATTATATTCCTATGAGTTCACGGGGAAATAAAACATGATAAGCCCCCAAGTGCACTTTCCTGCAATGATCACATCATTAGGTGAGATACAGGAAAGAGTATGTAACAGTGAGTTGATATACGATGAAGAGACGTAGCTAGGACGCCATTGGTAAACAAGCGTTACCCAAAGGTGGTGTTCGGGTTGGTGCATTCGACTCTGGCAACATGCGTGTCATAGAATTGTTATTACGTGGACAAGAAAGGGAACTGTTTAAAAATCTTATATAAAGTAAAGCTATTCACAATTTGTATAGACTTCCACTAATATCAGTGCTGCAATTCTTCATGAGTCTTATAATAGAAGATTCAATGATATTGCTCGTGGTAAAAGAGTAAGAGTTTATGACTGAATTGGCATTACTCCCGTTAATACAATGATCATAGTCTTCAACATGATTAAACGAGGCATTTCATTCTTGTCTTTTTTTTCCATACTATATTCATGCTGTTTAAGTCTAACATAAAGAATGAAATGCCTTGATAGATCATGTTAGAAATTATGATAATTGTATTGACTGGAGTAATACTCCCACCTACCTCATAATTCAGTAATGTCCTCGGCATTACACTGTCCTCAGTAAATCAGTAATATCCTCATCACTCACCCTTATATCAGTAACTAAGTACCATCCTCAATACTCAAACTTTCCTCAGTAACTAAGTACCATCCTCAGTACTCACACTTGCCTCAGTAACTAAGTACCATCCTCAGTACTCACACTTGCCGCAGTAACTAAGTACCATCCTCAGTACTCACACTTGCCTCAGTAACTAAGTACCATCCTCAGTACTCACACTTGCCTCAGTAACTAAGTACCATCCTCAGTACTCACACTTGCCTCGGTAAATAAGTACCATCCTCAGTACTCACACTTGCCTCAGTAACTAAGTACCATCCTCAATACTCACACTTGCCTCAGTAACTAAGTACCATCCTCAGTACTCACACTTGCCTCAGTAACTAAGTACCATCCTCAGTACTCACACTTGCCTCAGTAACTAAGTACCATCCTCAGCACTCACACTTGCCTCAGTAACTAAGTACCATCCTCAGTACTCACACTTGCCGCAGTAACTAAGTACCATCCTCAGTACTCACACTTGCCTCAGTAACTAAGTACCATCCTCAGTACTCACACTTGCCTCAGTAACTAAGTACCATCCTCAGCACTCACACTTGCCTCAGTAACTAAGTACCATCCTCAGTACTCACACTTGCCGCAGTAACTAAGTACCATCCTCAGTACTCACACTTGCCTCAGTAACTAAGTACCATCCTCAGTACTCACACTTGCCTCAGTAACTAAGTACCATCCTCAGTACTCACACTTGCCTCGGTAAATAAGTACCATCCTCAGTACTCACACTTGCCTCAGTAACTAAGTACCATCCTCAATACTCACACTTGCCTCAGTAACTAAGTACCATTCTCAGCACTCACACTTGCCTCAGTAACTAAGTACCATCCTCAATACTCACACTTGCCTCAGTAACTAAGTACCATTCTCAGCACTCACACTTGCCTCAGTAACTAAGTACCATCCTCAGCACTCACACTTGCCTCAGTAACTAAGTACCATCCTCAGTACTCACACTTGCCTCAGTAACTAAGTACCATCTTCAGTACTCACACTTGCCTCAGTAACTAAGTACCATCCTCAGCACTCACCCTTACTTCACTAACTAAGTACCATCCTCAGCACTCACACTTGCCTCAGTAACTAAGTACCATCCTCAGCACTCACCCTTACTTCACTAACTAAGTACCATCCTCAGCACTCACACTTGCCTCAGTAACTAAGTACCATCCTCAGTACTCACACTTGCCTCAGTAACTAAGTACCATCCTCAGCACTCACACTTGCCTCAGTAACTAAGTACCATCCTCAGTACTCACACTTGCCTCAGTAACTAAGTACCATCCTCAGTACTCACACTTGCCTCAGTAACTAAGTACCATCCTCAGCACTCACACTTGCCTCAGTAACTAAGTACCATTCTCAGCACTCACACTTGCCTCAGTAACTAAGTACCATCCTCAGTACTCACACTTGCCTCAGTAACTAAGTACCATCCTCAATAATCACACTTTCCTCAGTAACTAAGTACCATCCTCAGTACTCACACTTGCCTCAGTAACTAAGTACCATCCTCAGTACTCACACTTGCCTCAGTAACTAAGTACCATCCTCAATAATCACACTTTCCTCAGTAACTAAGTACCATCCTCAGTACTCACACTTGCCTCAGTAACTAAGTACCATCCTCAGTACTCACACTTGCCTCAGTAACTAAGTACCATCCTCAATAATCACACTTGCCTCAGTAACTAAGTACCATCCTCAGTACTCACACTTGCCTCAGTAACTAAGTACCATCCTCAGCACTCACACTTGCCTCAGTAACTAAGTACCATTCTCAGCACTCACACTTGCCTCAGTAACTAAGTACCATCCTCAGTACTCACACTTGCCTCAGTAACTAAGTACCATCCTCAATAATCACACTTTCCTCAGTAACTAAGTACCATCCTCAGTACTCACACTTGCCTCAGTAACTAAGTACCATCCTCAGTACTCACACTTGCCTCAGTAACTAAGTACCATCCTCAGTACTCACACTTGCCTCAGTAACTAAGTACCATCCTCAATAATCACACTTTCCTCAGTAACTAAGTACCATCCTCAGTACTCACACTTGCCTCAGTAACTAAGTACCATCCTCAGTACTCACACTTGCCTCAGTAACTAAGTACCATCCTCAGTACTCACACTTGCCTCAGTAACTAAGTACCATCCTCAATAATCACACTTTCCTCAGTAACTAAGTACCATCCTCAGTACTCACACTTGCCTCAATAACTAAGTACCATCCTCAGTACTCACACTTGCCTCAGTAACTAAGTACCATCCTCAATACTCACACTTGCCTCAGTAACTAAGTACCATCCTCAGTACTCACACTTGCCTCAATAACTAAGTACCATCCTCAGTACTCACACTTGCCTCAGTAACTAAGTACCATCCTCAGTACTCACACTTGCCTCAGTAACTAAGTACCATCCTCAGTACTCACACTTGCCTCAGTAACTAAGTACCATCCTCAGTACTCACACTTGCCTCAGTAACTAAGTACCATCCTCAGCACTCACACTTGCCTCAGTAACTAAGTACCATCCTCAGTACTCACACTTGCCTCAGTAACTAAGTACCATCCTCAGTACTCACACTTGCCTCAGTAACTAAGTACCATCCTCAGCACTCACACTTGCCTCAGTAACTAAGTACCATCCTCAGCACTCACACTTGCCTCAGTAACTAAGTACCATCCTCAGTCCTCACACTTGCCCATAATAACTACCTTTAGAGTGGGATATTTTCAGTTGGTGTTGGTCGTCACGCGTTGGTCGTCAGGTTTGATCAATGTATTTCGTGTGACGACAACAAATTAATCTTCCATTGTGGAATAGTTTTATGTAACGTCAACATATTGGACTGAGGCTTTGGATGTGCACAATCATTTTTTGTTCGTAACAAAAGAGATAGAAATCGACACCATTAATATGAATACCTGTTGTAGAACTGAGAATAGAACGGCTAAAAGCGGGTTGTATGAAACTATTTTTGTATAGCCGAGGTTCCAGGATTGGTTCACTATAGAAAGTTTACATAAGAGTCTTCTAGAAGGCTCGGTGTTGTAGGGATATCCCATGGGGAGGAGGAGGACGGGCCTTGCAACACTTGGTGTTACAAATAATTAGTATAGTTTATGATGAAAGTCTGACCAACTGCTGATCACAAATTGTCTTGAGGAACAGTTATTAGGCATCATTATACTTACACTATGGCGCTTGTTTGCATATGAATATCATTTTCGATGGTTGGTGGCTGTGGTCCAGTAGACAACAGTCAGGTAAACAATGGTTGGTGTCAGGGATGCAGAGGGCGTGGGTCAGGCCACCGTCAACAGTGTTGCCATCCCTGGAGTACACCACAAAGTTCCCAGGATAAGATTAGAAGCTCCCGGAGACATGACAGGAATTCACACGTCTAATACTAACGTCTAAGCTACAAAACCGCCAGCCATCTGAAGTTCTGGTGGTTGAATTCTTGCAAGACTTTCACCACCGCGCTCCACTTCCTCATGTTCGCCAGCCCTCCCAACTCCCTCACTTTCTTCACCTTCCTCATTACTTTCATGTCTTCCACTATGATCACCTTCCCCAGTTCCCTTACCCTCCCCAACACCTTCCTTATCCTACCTATCTCATTTCTCCCTCACCTTCCCTATATCCAACATTCCCTTATCCATCCCTTTCTCCCTCACCCTCTCCATCACTCCACACAATGACCCTGAGCATCTCTCATCCTGGGAGAGCCCACCTTGCCCCCTGACCCCCGTCATCAGGGGGAGCTTCCACTACGACCAACCCACGACACACTCAGAGGTAAGAACATGTGGGCTTCGCTTGGCCACCCAGGAGGACCCCATGGTTGACACCAGCCGTGTCCACGAGTCCCACCACACTGTAACGTGGGAAGGACCAAGTTACTACTGGTTTATGTATACAAGTATATAACACTGCTGCGCCATCACCAGTGAGGACAACTGTGACACACTAATACTGATAACGATACAACAAGATTAAAAAACGTTTGGTAATCACCAGAGAGGACGTCTAAGAATTTGTTACAAGATATATGAAAGCATAGCTGAGAATGTGTTGAACGTGATGCAGTTCAATATATCTTCACTACATCCTCATCTTCATTACTGACTCACATCTGACTCAGATCTGATTCTCAAGGTTTAGATAGAAGGTGACTGGTGCTGTAAAGAAGGCGCATTTGATCTGACATGTAAAAATTATGTCATATTTTAGGGTATGATCCCGGTCTAAGGCAATCCTCTCTACAGACTGATATCTAGCACTCCCTTAACGCCACTGGCCTTTATACCTTTAGCTTCACGACGTACTCATCCCCACTACACTCTTGAAACCACTCACCTTTGACCTGACTCGAATGGGTCTTCATAACATCATCATCTTGACCACAAACTTCACATGATTTTTCCTTGAATACTGACTCGTTTTCACGAAACTATTTTTACCATCCCTCTATAGTAAAACTAGTCAAAACCATGTATTTCTGACCTCCATCTACAGGACAACTGGTCAAGGCCATATGTTTCTTGCCTCTGTCTTCGCTATAGCTGGTAAATCCCATATGTTTCCAGCCTCCATGTACAATAAAACTGGGTAAAGTCTTTGTCCTGAAGTGTACTGTGTCAGAACACAAGTCATGTTCACTACTTTTTCATGAATACTACAACCTCGATAATCCTTAATTTACTGCTCCGCAATTTTTACTGCGATCCTATCTTCACTACACCTTCTACACCATTGGTCTCTGTCACCTGATGACAATAAGTCAAGTTACAATGTAACTTCCCCCTTTTTCACTTTAACTACTGACTCAAACTGAGTGTTCCTTCATGTTCCCTATATCCTTTTGTTTAACTGCACTACCGTTGGTAACGTCTACGACCTTCATCATTACACCTACATTGTTACTACAAATCCTTATCACACCCTTAGCTTAACTACACCCCGACACCCGGTCTTTGACCTGATCCTAACGGTTTAGATAAAAGGTGACGACTGGTGCTGTCATGAAGGCGCATGTGATCAGACCGATAATGATTTGGTCATATGTGAGGCTTTGATCCCAGTCAAAGGTTATCCTCACTACAGATTGACATCTAGTACTCCCTTAACGCCACTAGCCTTTATACCTTTATCTTCACGACGTACTCATCTTTATTATAACCTTCAAATAAGTTTCCTTTAGTACTGACTGAGCTTCACTAAACAGTGTTTGTGCCCTCCATCTACAGTACTAGTGATCAAACCCATTTATTTCTAGCCTCCATCTACGGTATGAAGGTGAAACCAAAATGTTTCTTGACTCTACCTTCACCATAACTGGTCTGTCCCATATGATTTACACTGAAACTTGGTAAAGTCTTTGTCTTGATCTGTATGTGTGAAGACGCAAGTCATCTTCACAACCCTTTCATTTTTAGTACAGCCTTGATAACTCTTTATTAACTTCAAAGACCCTTATCTTAGAATTGTTGGAACAAAATCCATCTTCACTATATTCTCATGGTCACTACATACATTTTGTTATCATTACAACATCCTCATGCTTACTACACCTACATATACAGCTATCTAATTTTCACCTCACTCCTATCTTCACTACACCTTTTACACCATTAGTATGTCACCTGATGATAATGGTATAGGTTACCATGTATCTTCACTACATCCTCATTTTCACTACTGACTCAAATTGAGGGCTACCTCATCTTCACTACAGTCTTTTGTTTTACTGCACCATCGTGGGTAATGTATATGACCATTTTCCCTATACCTGCATTTTTACTATAGATTCTCACTACACCTTCAACTTCACTACACCTCGCCACCTCCGGTTTATAACTTGCCTCACGCGGATTAGATAAAAGGTGACTACTGGTGCTGTAATGAAGGAGCATTTCATCTGACCGTTAATGATTAGGTCATATGTCGGGCTTTGATCAAAAGCCATCCTCACTACAGAGTGACATCAAGTACTCGCTTAACGCCACGGCTTCATACCTTCATCTTCAAGACCGACTCATACTCACTACACCCTTGAAACCACTGACCTTTGACCTGATTCGTATAAATCTTCATAACACCATCAACTTTATTACAACCTTCGCATCATTGTCTGTTAATATTTACTCTTTTTTACTAAATAGTGATTGTACAACCCCCTCCCCCTCTATAGTACAAGCAGTCCAACCCATGTATTTGTAACCTTCATGTACAGTGCAACAGGTCAAATCCTGTGTGTTCTAGTAGGCTCCACATTCACTGAAACTAGTCACATCCACCTTCATCTAAACTGGTCAAACCTATATACTTCAAGCCTCAATCTACGCTACAACAGGTCAAACTCTAAATGTTTTTATTCTCCATATACACTTCAAGTGGTCAAGTCCATGTATTTTTAAGCCTTCATCTACACTACAGCAATTCAAACACCATCGTTTGTAATCTTCATCTACATTTTAACAGGTCAAACCTGTGTTTTATCCTCCCTGTACAAGTAAGACCCGTGTTTGTAGCCTCCATCTAATTACTACAAATGGTAAATCCAGTGTCTTTCTTGCTTCCATCTTGACTATAGCAGGTCAAACCTAAGTGTATGTAGCTTCCATCTACACTACACGTGGTCAAGCTAAAGTGCTTCATGCCTCCATCTACACTACACGTGGTCAAGCTAAAGTGTTTCATGCCTCCATCTACACTACACGTGGTCAAGCTAAAGTGTTTCATGCCTCCATCAACACTACACGTGGTCAAGCTAAAGTGTTTCATGCCTCCATCTACACTACACGTGGTCAAGCTAAAGTGTTTCATGCCTCCATCTACATTACACGTGGTCAAGCTAAAGTGTTTCATGCCTCCATCTACACTACACGTGGTCAAGCTAAAGTGTTTCATGCCTCCATCTACACTACACGTGGTCAAGCTAAAGTGTTTCATGCCTCATCTACACTACAGTGGTCAAGCCAAAGTGTTTCATGCCTCCATCTACACTACACGTGGTCAAGCCAAAGTGTTTCATGCCTCCACCTACACTATAACAGGTCAAACCTATGTGTATGTAGCTTCCATCTACATTACAAGTGGTTAAGCCACAGTGTTTCATGCCTACATCTACACTACACGTATTCAAGCCAAAGAGTTTCATGCCTACATCTACACTGTAACAGGTTAAACCCCCAGTATTGAAGACTTTTTCAATACTACGACTGGACAGAACCATGTGTTTCTTCTACCCATGTACACTACAGCAGGTCAAACCCTAGTGTTTGTAACTATGTACACTACATCAGGTGAAACCCACAGTAATTTCAACCTCACTATAATAGTCATCTCGGATATAACATAATGATGTAACGTCTGGTGTAAGATCATAACAGATTCCCGAAGGTTCCTGACCAGAGATATTCAGCTTCCCACCCAACCCTGTGAGGTAAAGGTCATGGATCTTCCAACAACAAAAGGCAACTTACGAAATGTTCAGACGACAGCTTTCCGAGAGTGGTATCCCTGAGGTGGACTACCGACTGGTTGAGAAGGCCGAAAGGGAAGGACTGTTCCTGGGGGAAGGCACCTTTGGATCCTGCTACCGAATCGATGGACCTGACGGAGTACCCCTGTGTGTTAAGATTCTTCTAGCACGCAGTCTCGACCGTCAGTGGAAGTCACTGTTGCAGGAAGCAAGACAAATAGTCAGAGTGAAGGATATTGTAGGGATGATAAGACTGGTGGGTGTTTCGTTGTGGCCAAAACCAGCTATCGTCACAGTTTATGCTGGAACATCTCTCTCATCGCTCCTCGATGATGGGAAGGTTTCTAGAATGAATGCAGTCAAGATTATCACACAAATTCTTCATATCATGACTGAAATGACAAAGGCAAATCTTGCCCACGCCGACTTGAAGACAAACAATATAGTCGTTGAAGAAACGTCCACCGAGCCCAGGGTAACTATCATCGACCTGGGCATGACACAGAAATTTGGTTACATCCCCGGCCGGAGGGAAAAGAAAAAGAACCCCATCTACGCCCCTGAGACCTATGATGGTTGCTGTCTAGGCCCACCGACTCAAGTGTACCAAGTAGGGAGGGTACTTAAATCTATCTTCAAACATGCTCCGGTGGAGGATGAGGAATTGCAAAGGCTCGCAAAGGAAGCCACCGGCATAGCAGCCGATCGCCCAAAATTGAGCACTATGTTTAAAAGAGCAAAACAGTTGCTGGTGAGCGAGTACCTCAGATCTGTGCTGGAGAGGCCAGACGACAACGTGAGGCCTCAGAAGCGGACAAGAGGTGATGATGCAAGTGAAGCTCCCAACCCAAAAAGAGCTAATGTGGCTTGATGATGTGGGTCACTGGCATTTCATATTCGAGTCTTGTAACTGCTTACGACCTAAATTTATCAGAGAAGGAGCTGTATCATTAATTTCACATTTTATTTAAAAAAAAAAAAAACTATTCCTTGCCTGTTTTTCTGCTTATTCACTAGTTAATGAAATACATATTTTTGTCAGTTATCATAGGGTGAATCTATTCAAACATATTTGATCCCTCTATCTATATTCAATTCAGATTTTATTGATATTTACTATACTATTCTTCACTATGCCCTCGTCCTCACAAAGCCCTTTCCTTCTCTAAGCTAGGTATGAGGCTTGCATCCATCACTACGCGTCAAGTGTGCCCTGGATGGTTCTCTTTGCCAGTCAGTTTCATCTGACGTCAAATGTGTCCTAGATGGTTCGCACTGCCAGTCAGTCTCGTTTTACCCGCACTATTTGGACGGTTAAGTTATTCCCTGTCGTAGTAGAATATGCCCTGTGGCGAAACCATTTTGCTTCGGATTCTGTGCTCGATTCTGACTCCTTCTTTGTTCTTGATCATTGTGTTCACTTGTTTTAGACTATCAGCGGATTCTTCCTGAGATTACTCTCTGGATTTCACTTTTCCCTTTGGTTATTTTGTTTATCCGAGTCAAGTATCACTGCAATGCCACATAATGAATCTGTTTATTGCATGATCGTTAAATCTCTTGACGTGTCGAGGATTTCCTGACAAAGAGAAACAAACATAAGAGTAACGTCATCCAGCCGGCGAATATACAGATACAATCTTAGCTGCTTCGTATCACGTGCCTCAAGACATTACCTCTTCACGTGCAAAAACAGAGATATATTGCAACATGTGGAGCTAACCCTTCTTTACTTCCACTTCTCTGTGATGTCTTATGATAACACAATGATTGAAGTGGAAAGGAAAAGGTCATCTACATAAGTATAAACTATATGAATATTAATCGTAATCATAATCTAACATCTGCTGTTTTTTTCGTAATAACTGTAGACTAGGTAAAGTCCATATTCAGGTTAAGGTGACACGAGCCGCTGACGTTGCCTGGATTGAGTAGTTCATATCAGAAGAGCACCACATCAGTGTAGGGTCACACCAGCTCCTGCCTCATACACCTTCACTTGGTAAGGTTGGCGGACGACAACACCACCACCACAGATAACGAATCGCTCCTGATGTTGAGAGTTAAGCATCAGTAGCAGGTATTAGGAATCTACACGTTCCTCCAGACATTTTCTTACATCAAGGAACAAAGAGCTTCCGAAAGTTATGGAATACATTAAGATATTCCCAAAATAACTGTCGAGGTGGTTAAGTTTGTCAGACTTTTTACATATTATGTTAACATTTGTAATTCGGACACAATCTAAACTTTGTTGTTGCTGTCCCTATCATTGTTGTTGTTGTTAGTGTTGATTCTTGACAAAATTACCTGCTACCTACTTGTAGGGGAAGGAAGTTTTACGCTATTAGCGTCTATCTCTTGAACATTTTCTACTATCATACGACATCTTAGATTCCTGTATGCTGTTTGCATCAACCATGTTCTCAGTCATCTCATTCCGTCCATCCACCACTCGTACGTACAGTGCTACAAAAGTACTTTTATACGTGTTTTTCAACAAGTTTCTTACTAAATTTCGTGTTATGTCCTCTGGTTGCTCTATTTATCCATCTTTCGAAGAATTTACTCATCGTCCAAACTCTCGGTCTGTTTTAAAAAAGAGGTTGTGATCAGGTCACCCACTACTCTTCTCTTCTCCAAGGTGGGTCAACTAAAAAAGCCTGTATCCTTCCCCTGTGGTCTGCTCTCTTCATTCTGGTACCATCTGTGTTGCCCACCTCTGGTCCTCCTCTCCCAGCTGGGTGTATTTCTTTAGGTGACGATCATAGACAACTTGTTAGATATTTCCCTCTCCACATACTTGAAAGCTATTCTGACTTTTGTTCTCGGCAGAGAGCTTGTCTCCTTAACTCTTCTCCTAACATGGGACTCTGGAGACACATAAGGGACAATGTCGATTCCCAAATCCGTCTCACACACGGAATGCTAAAGTTTATTTCCTGCAAGATAATGATCACACTGAGGACTCCTTCCACTTTCTTTTTCTCGTTGTAGACTCCAGTCACGGAAACAAGTCCCCACCAATGTTGGGCCTTAATTGAAATATAGGAAGGTTAATGAAAGGGGAAAAAAAGAGACCAGGGAAAGTATTTATGAAATTTGGAGGAAGAGAAAAATGTCTTTTAAAATGTTCCAGGCCATAATTATTGAGAAAGACAGTAGAGGGTAGAGACCTCTGAAGCTTCAAGGTGCAGGGAAGGAAACAGTTATCAAAACGGCTATTCCATAAGTTGCCAGCTGCCACACATGAATCATGTGACACAGCACCATGCCGAGTCTTGCTAATAATGGAAGCACACAAGCAGCCAGCTCTCAAAAGCAAAACCAAAGTAATACCTATAGAAGAGGGAAAGTGAACCAACAATGCGGCGTATGGCAAGCGGGTCAAGTCCTGAAGTTAAACTGGGAGAATTTATAAAGTTGGACCGACTCCGACTCACCTCAGTCCAGTAAGGATGCAGAACCACCACACATGTGAGAACAGTACTCCATACAAAGGACTGATCAGTCCTTTGTATTAAGGAAAGAAATTTCGACATCTAAACACGATTTCTAGTTTCTTAGAGGCAGACTTAGCTATTTCCTTAGTGTGGGAGTTTCTAAGATAAAGTGGTTGTTACAGTAATACCAAGTATGTTCAACGAATCAAGAGGAGGAATTACAAAACCGTCAAAGGGTCTTGGAGGCATTAAACTGAACTAGAATCTATCTACCCCACTTAGATGTCCTGAGTTGACTGAGGGAGTTGCTTGGAACCGGGAAGCAGATCGAGTGGAGAAGAAAAAGCAGAATTGAAGTATGTGGAGGAATGTAGTGTTGAGATGTCAGCGTAAGAATGCATTAGTTTGTATGTCAAAGAAAGGAAATTATTGATAAAAAGGAAAAAAAGTGTTGGATACAAAACAGAATTCTGAGGAACACTGATGTTGATAGAGAAAGGAGTAGAGGCTGATCCATCAACAACCATGGGGATTTGATCGGCCAGAGAGAAAGCAAAGTGAGGGAGAGAAGCCAAAAGAGAGGAGCTTAGAGATGAGACACTGATGCCACTAACTGCTAATTGCTTTGGATATGTCAAAGAGAACTAGATGGGATTCCCCTAAATCTTTCAAAGATAATGACCAGACATTAGTAAGATAGGAAAGATCACGCCTTACATAAGCCATGCCAGTGATCAGAGCAAAGACTGTGAGATCCAAGATGACTGAGGTTATGGATATTTAGGAGGGATTCAAAGACTTTGGAAATGGTAGATGTCTAAGCAACAGAACCATAGTGAAAGCGGTTAAAACGGTCATCCTTCTTAGAGATGGAATGTACCAACGCATGCTTCTAAGATGGAAAAGTTATAGGTATTAACCAGAGACGGAACAGACGAACAAACACAGTTACAAGTTCAGAGGCACACTCTTCAAGAACACAGGGATGGGTGTCACGAGGACCGTTAGCCTGGCTTGTGTTCAGAGAAAGAAGCACTTTTTGGACACTTCAAAATGAGATTTTAAGGTTAGGGGAAAAGGATTAGTAAGAGGAGCATCAGGAGGCGAAGGAATGAAAGCGCTAGTTGTCAGCAATATTCGTAGTAGAAACATTATGTACGGAGGTAGAACAAATGACAACCATAGGAAGAGATGAAGGTTAATAAATAATGGCAGAATAAAGGAAACATGATGATAAACTGCGAGACAAGAATGGCACGAGGCGAGGAGGGACAGTATCAAAGTCCACAAGGGAAAACTTTCTTTCATATATTCAGTGTAAAGAAATGAGAGGAGAAACAACTCACAATGTTTCTCAGAATCTCTCTTCTCAGGCTGTATGAAAACTGTCCTTTGATCTCTTGCCATGGTTTTTTGTTTACCCTCTCGTGTTCTCTGTAGGTCTTATTACCGAGATTCGTTTTATTTTTCATTCAAGGTTCTTGAGTTAGTTGTTGACATGAGGCAGGATTTTTAGTACTAGGCTCTGAAATGGTTCCTACTGTCCACTGAAGGTAAGTGCGTGCCATACACGGGCGCCAGGCACTGTCTAGGTTCCCACCATATAGTCGAGTGGTAACAAGTGCTTCACACTAGAACAACATGTCAGACAACTTCACCCAGTCATCAGCGGAGGTCAGATACAGCTTGGAGTATCCTTGTGTTCTTAGCCAGGCTGTCAGCTGTCAAACTGAACGGTTCCTCTCACACGTACGACCCATTGTTGACTCGGAGGTTTGTCCATACTGGAAATGGTGACAGCATCTGATGGACAGGCGCGGTGGGCCATGACGCCCTCGTTAGTAAATTGCTGGTAGCTTGGTGTTTGCTCTGTGATGGAAGGGTGATTTGTACTTTTCATGACTGAAATTCATTTTGATGTGTCTGGTGTCTGAATGGCACCTACTGGACACACTGTAGCAATACGACAGACTGTATAGATATTGTGAGATGCGCATTTTCTTTCATCTAAAGTTATTTTCCATTATTGTGGGAGAAACTTCTCTGATGATATCATGATAATTAGCGAAGAGTGAATATATAGAGGGCTATAGGAATAGATGCAAAAGCTCACACAAATATACATAGATGAACAGAGAGACAGTGTGAGGAAATAAGAAAGAACGAGAGTGTGTGGTTAAAAGGAATTACAAAGAGAAAAGAAAGCTAAACAAGTAGACAGATAATATGCAAATCAATCACACGACATATGGCAAAACAGCAAGTAACAGATCAAAGAGGTATCTGTATCTGTTAGAAATAACATAAAACAATTGATGGCTGGATCTAAAAGTTGTGACTTGATGCTGCATTCAGACGGAACTGAAGGTTGAAGTATCGTAATGAAAGTGACATTTCTTTGTTGAGGATCGTATAGAGAGGTTTGGTAACGTGTGTCATGCTCCAGCTTACACTTCACCTCCCCAGTACCATGATGTGACTCATGATATGTGTTTGTACCTTCCTCTGACACATTTCTACCTTCAAGCCCTTCCTAATTCTTGTCCACTATACTAATATTCATTTCATCTACTTACGTACACAAATACCCTTCCTACTTGTCCTTAGTACAAGTTGCCCATCATACCTGCTTTGTCCCCTTTTCAAAGGGAATTTCCCCATTAAGATTACACTGAATCATACACTGTCCAAGAAACAAACACAACCTCTGTCTTACACTGACCTCACTATAATGACATAGTCCATCTTACACAACCTCCATCTTAAACTCTCTTCAACACAAACACAACCTTCATCTTACACTGTCCTCAACACAAATACAACCTTCATCTTACACTGTCCTCAACACAAACACAACCTTCATCTTTCACTGTCCTCAACACAAACATTACCTTCATCTTACACTGTTCTCAACACAAACACAACCTTCATCTTACACTGTTCTCAACACAAACACAACCTTTATCTTACATTGTCCTCAACACAAACACAACCTTCATCTTACACTGTCCTCAACACAAACATTACCTTCATCTTGCACTGTCCTCAACACAAACACAACCTCCATCTTAGACTGTTCTCAACACAAACACAACCTCCATCTTAGACTGTTCTCAACACAAACACAACCTTCATCTTACACTGTCCTCAACACAAACACAACCTTTATCTTACATTGTCCTCAACACAAACACAACCTTTATCTTACATTGTCCTCAACACAAACACAACCTTTATCTTACATTGTCCTCAACACAGACAGTCACTCACATAGACTAAACTATTCAGAAACATCTCATCTAACTTTCTCTGTTTCAAACCAGAATGCTTATCACTATTTTTCCTCTGTTGCATAAAGTTCTATCAATCAACCTTATTGACGTTAAGAAAGTAGTAAAGAATCTGTTCCATTCAGCGAACAGCCTCTTTATTAGCAGGCCGTCAACGAATGTTGGTAGAGCGACTGGAACGATTATGAATTGTATTAGGACATCTCCACTTAACCTTCATTTGACTGAGCTAACTAGATTTAAGTCGTTTGGTTGACTCTCAAACGAAATCATTTCTCAGCCCGAGAATCATCTTGGTAGCTGGCCTCTGTACTGTCTTCATTCCATCTATATCCATTGTCAACTTGCGTAACCAAACCTGAACACAGTTTCAAGCTGGGGACACAATAGTGACTTATAAATTGAAGGGATTATTTCCCTGGACGTATATTCGATCGCCCTTCCTGTAAACCCAAGAACTTTGTTCGCCTTTTGAACTGCTTTTGTGCACTAGTGGCTTGGCTGAAGGTCACCCAAGATTATTACACTCGAGTCATCTTCCTCAGTCATCATCTGTAGTTCAAGGCAAGTCATACTGTAACTTGCCTTTTTGTGTTTACTTCCGACTTATGAAACTTTGCGTTTAACAAGTTTAAAAATCATTTACCACCTGTGAGCTTATGACTGGTTATGGATAAAATATTAATCAAGATGTATATGCAAGTCACACAGGCAAGAATCTCTCTCTCTCTCTCTCTCTCTCTCTCTCTCTCTCTCTCTCTCTCTCTCTCTCTCTCTCTCTCTCTCTCTCTCTCTCTCTCTCTCTCTCTGTTATGATCAGATGATGTATATTATGTAATGCCTTTTTAGCCATTTATGTTGATTGCTGATTGGTAATTGGAACTCAGAGTCTTGGTCGCTGAAGTTACGAATTTGATATCATATTGATTAAGCATCAAATAATGAACAAATTGTTGCACGCAGTAAGATACATTTATCTTTCCATTACAGTGACTCATCTGTCCATTGTGGATCACAGACATTGTAGAATAAATCATTGTCTGATTATAAGAAAATACCGGGAACTGGTGTGTGACACTGAACCAAACAACCGATCCTAAAACCCATACATTAAAGCCTCTATCCTGCAGCACACATCATCATACGTGACGTTATGATTAAGTAAGAGGTCGTGGTCAGTAGATGGACAATAGAACCTCCGTCAGGATACAAGACCACTCGAACCACCGGAGATCTGGAATCAAACGAACCCAGAGAAACATAAGGATCTCTTAGCCCGGGTCATAGAGAGGTGAGAGCATAGTACGAGAACTGGATCGTCGACCATCTGGTGACAAGCATTAGGTCACCCTGGCCAAGAAGGGAAGAATTTCCCATTCACGAGACTCAGGTCCTTGACCAGCAGGCGAACAACACACAGTACGGCTCACCAACCCCGACATCACGACACACCAACCTGAGAAAGACAACAGAATCCAAACTTGATAATAGAATCAAAACGTGACAATAGAATTTGAACGTGACGACAGAATTCAAACGTAGCAGCAGAATGTAAATATATGATGCAATGGCCCAAGTTATCATACTGAAACAGAGGAAGTTTGGCTCAGCCGAAAAAAAATTTGGTCTACCACTCAAGACTGACTCAAGTTGACCCCATCATCATCTTGGGCAGCAGGTGTGTAGCAGCGCACACCTGGTGAGTGAGTAGTCATACCTTAAGGTTTCCTTATGTTCTCGGATCCTTGGCTTAAAGCTCGTCCCTGGATGATACAATGTCTTGCATAATAACACAAGTCTTCCCTCAGAGAGACTTTAACCTTCTGGCTCACTCTCTCCCGAGACCACTAACACCTTCAAATATCCTTAAGTGTGTGTGTGTGTGTGTGTGTGTGTGTGTGTGTGTGTGTGTGTGTGTGTGTGTGTGTGTGTGTGTGTGTGTGTGTGTGCGTGCGTGTGTGTGTGGCTTAGTGGTTGAGAGAGAGAGAGAGAGAGAGAGAGAGAGAGAGAGAGAGAGAGAGAGAGAGAGAGAGAGAGAGAGAGAGAGAGAGAGAGAGAGAGAGAGAGAGAGAGAGAGAGAGAGAGAGAGAGAGAGAGAGAGAGGGGGGGGGGGGGCAATACCCTCCATAATCTGTCACCTCCCATCCTGTTACGTACAGACCAGACATGGCTGAGAGAAGAGCTAATGTCCGCAGCTGCTGCCCAGTTTAATCCCTAGATGACCCGTTAGACAAGGTTGGTGACAGTGGCACGAACCATAGGCTCAACGGAACACACCTGTTGCCTAGCTGTCAGACTGATGGCTATATATCTTGACCCCTGAACCAGTAGACTAGTGGCCAGAAGACGGTTGACAAGCAAGTGTGTGGAATATTGTATCTAAACACTTGTCAGTTCAATATTGTGGCACATTACCAGTCTTCCTGTTGATGTAAACTTCCTGGAAGGAGGATTCTACTTCATACAGTCATGATGGTGTCCATCAACTATGCACCATTGATTCCATCCCCAGTGTTCATGGTGTGGATCAGGTACACAGCCTCTACACATCACTCACCCACACACATCGTCAACCCGTGCCCAGTCATCCCGTCATCATCATCATTGACCGGTGATGAAGGTGTCACGTGTACAACATGTTGCACTGCATCAAGTGCCCAGTCATCCCGTCATCATGATTGTTGCATTGCATCAAGTGCCCAGCCATCAGCTGTAAGGTGTTTAAAGACACATTGATTAAGGTCATCAGCACGTGATGATCCCATTACATTATTTTTCTCTTCTCATAAAAAGGCAATTGTCATAAAAGCCTTAATTCTGTAAGGAAAACTAATTCCCATAATCTAACCTCATTTGATTCTTGTCCATAGTACAGAGAGGTTTCAGGTGGCAAGAATAATTCTACAATAGATATAATTTGCTTTCGAATCGTTTTACTTCAACATATCATGAGATGCTTAGGTTAGATAGCTAGAACATTTATTTAAACTGTCATCATTTTTGTCAAAGATTGGATATCAGGTTGACACACCAATTCCTTCATTATCGACTGGATGCCTAATTACCTACTATAGTTTGTGCGTTGTGTTATACAAGGGAATTCAAATAGCAACAGACAATTCGATCCTTTGAGTCTTTTATGTGATAGGGTAAGATATCAGAAACTCACACACCCCATGTACACCAATTATTCCCTCAACTGCCACATTACTCACCCTTGCATTCAACTCACCCATCGCTATAACCCGGTTTCGTGCATCAAAACTACTAACACACTCACTCAGATGCTCCCATAACACAAGCCTCTCATGATCATTCTTCCCCTGCCCTGGTGCATATGCACCAATGAACAACCATCTCTCTCCATCCACTTTCAGTTTTACACATGTCAATCTAGAGTTTACTTTCTTACACTCTATCACATACTCCCACCGCTCCTGTTTCAGAAGTAGTGCTACTCCTTCCCTTGCTCTTGTCCTCTCACTAACCCCTGACATTCCCAAACCACTCCTCCCCTTTACCCTTGGGCTCGTTTCACTCAAAGCCAAAACATCTAGGCTCCTTTCCTCAAACATACTACCTATCTCTCCTTTTTTCTCATCTTTGCTACATCCACTCACATTTAGGCACCCCAATCTGAGCCTTCGAGGAGGATGAGCACTCCCCGCGTGCCTCATTCTTCTGTTTCCCCTTTTACGAAGTTAAATGCAAGGAGGGGAGGGTTTCTAGCCCCCGCTCCCGTCCCCTTTCATCGCCTTCTATGACACGTGAAGAATGCGTTGGAAGTATTCTTTCTCTTCTATTCCCAGGGATAAAGGAGAATTTTGGTTTGCGGCAGGGGTGCGTGATGTCTCCACGGTTGTTTAATTTGTTTATGGATGGGGTTGTTAGGGAGGTGAATGCGAGAGTTTTGGAAAGAGGTGCAGGTATGCAATCTGTTGTGGATGAGAGACCTTGGAAAGTGAGTCAGTTGTAGTTCGCTGATGATACAGAGCTGATGGCTGATTCGGGTGAGAAACCGCAGAAGCTGGTGACTGACTTTAGTAAAGTGTGTGAAAGAAGAAAACTGAGAGTAAATGTGAATAAGAGCAAGATTATTAGGTACAGTAGGGTTGAGGGAGAAGTCACTTCGGAGATAAGTTTGAATGGAGAAAAATGGAGGAAATGAAGTGTTTTAGATATCTGGGAGTGGATATGGTAGCGGATGGAACCATAGAAGCGGAAGTGAATCATAGGGTGGGGGAGGGAGCAAAAGTTCTGGGAGCGTTAAAGAATGGGTGGAAGTCGAGAACGTTATCTTGGAAAGCAAAAATGGGTATGTTTGAAGGAATAGTGGTTCCAACAATGATATATGGTTGCGAGGCGTGGGCTATAGATAGAGTTGTACAGAGGAGGGTGGATGTGCTGGAAATGAGATGTTTCAGGACAATATGTGGTGTGAGGTAGTTTGATCGAGTAAGTAATGAAAGGGTAAGAGAGATGTGTGGTAATAAAAAGAGTGTGGTAGAGAGAGCAGTAGAGGGTGTTTTGAAATGGTTTGGTCACATAGAGAATGAGTGAGGAATGATTGACCAAGAGGATATATGTTTCAGAGGTGGAAGGAAAGAGGAGAAGAGGGAGACCAAACTGGAGGTTGAAAGACGGAGTGAAAATGATTTTGAGTGATCGGGGCATGAACATTCATGAGGGTGAAAGGCGTGCAAGGAATAGAGTGAATTGGAACGATGTGGTATACCGGGGTCGACGTGCTGTCAATAGATTGAAGCAGGGCATGTGAAGCGTCTGGGGAAAACCATGGAAAGTTCTGTGTTGCCTGGATGTGGAAAGGAAGCTGTGGTTTAGGTGCATTATACATGATAGATAGAGACTGAATATGAACAAATGTGGCCTTTGTTGTCTTTTCCTAGCGCTACCTCGCGCACATGGTGTGTTGATACATGGTCAAGCTTGGCTACTAGTTGAAGCTCCATCTGGTGTACTAGTACAGAATCCAACTGGGGTGTTAATATAAACTCCAACTGGTGTATGACTGCAAGGTCCATCTGGTGTACTAATCGAAACTCCAGGTGGTGTACTAATACAGACTCGAGCTTATATGTTAATATAAATTCCCAATGGTCTATTAATACAAGGTCTAACTGGTGTACTAATTGAAACTCCAGGTGGTGTACTAATACATCCTCGAGCTACTGTGTTGATATGAACTCCATCTGGTAAATTAACATTAGATCCAGCTGGAGTACTAATACAGACTCTAGATGGTGTACTAATATAGACTACAGCTGGTGTGATAATATAAACTCCAACTGGCGTATTGATATAAGGTACAGCTGGTGTACTAATTGAATATCCTGCTGGTGTAATGATACAGACCCCGAGCTGATGTGTTGATATATGCTCCAAGTGTTGTGTTAATATACGGTCCAGCTGGTGTGCTATTTGAAACCTTATCTGGTTTACTAATACAGACTCCAGCTGGTGTGTTAATATAAACTCCAACTGGTGTATCAATGCAAGGTCCAGCTGCAGTACTAATTGAAACTCCATCTGGTGTACTAATACAGACTCCAACTGGTGTGTTAATATAAACTCCAACTGGTGTATCAATGCAAGGTCCAGCTGCAGTACTAATTGAAACTCCAGCTGGTGTACTGGTACAGACTCCAACTGGTGTGTTAATATAAACTTCAACTGGTGTATTAGTACAAGGTCCAGCAGGTGTACTAATTGAAACTCCAGTTCATGGCCTAGTACAGTCTTCTACTGATATACTAACACCGACTTAAGTTGGTGTGTTGATATAAGCTCCAACTGGTGTATTAATGTAAGACCCAGCTGGTGTACTAATTGAAACTCCAGCTGGTGTACTAATACAGACTCCAACTGCTGTAGTATCATAGACTCCATTTGGTGTACGATTACAAACCCCAGCTGGTGTCCTAATAATGACTCCAGCTGGTGTGTTAATACAAACTCCAGCTGGTGTACTAATACAGACTGCAGCTGGTTTGCTAAAGCACACTCCATCTTGTGTACTGATACAAATTCCAGCTTCTGTGTTAATATACAATCTAGCTGGTGTACTAACATAGACTTCTTTAACATGAGTGGTAATACAGACTCCAGGTGGTGTGCTAATACAGAATCCAGCTGGTGTGTTCATATAGAATCCAGCTGGGGTGCTCACACAGATTCCAGTTCGCAAGCCAATACAGGCTCCATCTGTTTTGTCCGTACTGATCATAAGTGGCGTATTCATATAGACATAAGTGTTTGTGGTAATATAGACTCCAACTATTGTTTTTATGCAGATTTTATTTTGTATGCTCTTACAGACACCAGTTGGTATGTTTATACAGGCTCCATCTGCTTTTTTATATGCAGACTTCAGCCAGTGTGCTCATACAGACTCCAACTGGTGTAGTGCAACAAGAAGTAATGTTCCCATTTACAGATAATGTGTGAGTGAACCAACATGTTGGAAACATAGCTTACAATATCCTTGATACAATAATGTTATTAAAGATGATTAGTCAATATCAGTTTTCCTAATCATCCTCCATTATAATTAAGAACGAAAAGGTAATCAACTTGTATATTCACTTCCAGTCAATCAACATATACACCTACAATCAGGTAGCATATCCATCACCAATCATATCTTCTTGTAATCTATAGATTCCCCTTTCATATCATTACATGTTTACTTTGTGTTAATACAATGTTATGATAATCTGATACCCAAAATATTCCCTAAAAAGAAAAATTATTTGTTTCTGCAATCAGTCTGTACTTGACGATAATCGGGTAAAATTACTTATTCAGCAATAAAGTAATCATACAACCATAATAACGTAAAACAAATTTTGAATTACTGTTGAAACCGCTGGTGACCAAACTAGTGTATAAGAATCTTAGTTTTATTAAAGTTTTATAACTACTATGGTAACATGAATTGTGTGTTTCTAACTACACTAATTTCCTGTAATGTTTCAATGTAAGTCTATATTCCCCAATACATGCCTTACCGTCGTGCAAAAGTGTTCACACAGGTCTTCACATAACTCGTAAATCATGAAGCAAATTCAAAGATTGTAACCCTTGATCATCAATGGTATATAAAATCAATATCTATCTAAGAACTTCATCTCACTCTAAGAAAAGACAGCTATACACCTCCTGATTATGATCCATCCACAATATCTGGTGCGGAGGTGAACATTTGAGTGAGGAATTGTGATAGCCTCGCCGGCTTCTCCTCCTACTGGCGAAGAAGGCACAGTAAGAACAATGTTCCCAAGACTAAGTGAACAGAGCTCTTAACATTGTCGGAAGATCCACCACCACCATCACCACCACCACCGCCATCTGTGTCATCAATAACTGTAAAATAAATAGTAAAGTAAGTAAATATGTTACGAAAATATCCTGTCTCACTCCATCTAAATCTGCTTAAGACTTACATTCTAAACGTAGAATTTTGATAGTAGTGAAACGGATTTTTGCATATATTCTTATGAGTCCACGGGGAAAATGAAACACGAAAAGTTCCCAAGTGCACTTTCGTGTAATAATCACATCGTCAGGTGAGACACAGAGAGAAATATAACAGTCAGTTGATATACATCGAAGAGACGAAGCTAGGACGCCATTAGGTAAAAATGTGATTGTCCAAAACATACAACGAGCCTTCATAAACTTATCATTTTACAAATCTTATCAACAATAAAGTTATCTAATTTGTATAGACCATCACTAATATTAAGATTATAATTCTTTGTGTATTTCATGATAGAAGATTCAATGATATTTCTCTTGGTAAAAGAGTTAGAGTTGATAACTGAGATGGCGTTACTCCAGTCAATACAATGATCATAGTTTTTAACATGATTAAACAAGGCATTTGATTCTAGTCCCATTCTTATACTATATTTATGTTGCTTAAGTTTAACAGAAAGATCCTTACCAGTCTGACCAACATAAAATTTATCGCAGTTTCCACAAGGCACTTGACAGATGCATCCAAGAGAATTTTCTGGTGAATTCCTAATCAAGATATTCTTTATAGTATTATTGTTGCTAAAGGCAACATTTACATTAAAGGATTTAAGCAACATGGGAAGTAAAGTGAAATTATTATTAAAAGGGAGAACTAAAAGATTCTTGGTGTCAATGGGAGGTTTGGGCTCAACTCTATAAAATGATTTCTTTGCTAACTTAAGGGATTTATCAATGAAAGATCTAGGGTACTTTAACTTAGATCCAATAGAATATATCCTCTCAAACTCATCATCAATAAACTCTGGACTGCAAATACGTAATGCCCTAAGGAATATAGATTGAAATGATAATTTATTCTCACTTCAATAAAGAAATTGAGATCCTTTCCAATATATATATATATATATATATATATATATATATATATATATATATATATATATATATATATATATATATATATATATGTATATATATATATATATATATATATATATATATATATATATATATATATATATATATATATATATACATATACATATATATATATATATATATATATATATATATATATATATATATATATATATATATATATATGGGTATTGAAGGAATAGTGGTTCCAACAATGTTGTATGGTTGCGAGGCGTGGGCTATGGATAGAGTTGTGCGCAGGAGGATGGATGTGCTGGAAATGAGATGTTTGAGGACAATGTGTGGTGTGAGGTGGTTTGATCGAGTAAGTAACGTAAGGGTAAGAGAGAAGTGTGGAAATAAAAAGAGCGTGGTTGAGAGAGCAGAAGAGGGTGTTTTGAAATAGTTTGGGCACATGGAGGGAATGAGTGAGGAAAGATTGACCAAGAGGATATATGTGTCGGAGGTGGAGGGAACGAGGAGAAGTGGGAGACCAAATTGGAAGTGGAAAGATGGAGTGAAAAAGATTTTGTGTGATCGGGGCCTGAACATGCAGGAGGGTGAAAGGAGGGCAAGGAATAGAGTGAATTGGATCGATGTGGTATACCGGGGTTGACATGCTGTCAGTGGATTGAATCAGGGCATGTGAAGCGTCTGGGGTAAACCATGGAAAGCTGTGTAGGTATGTATATTTGCGTGTGTGGACGTATGTATATACATGTGTATGGGGGTGGGTTGGGCCATTTCTTTCGTCTGTTTCCTTGCGCTACCTCGCAAACGCGGGAGACAGCGACAAAGTAAATATATATATATATATATATATATATATATATATATATATATATATATATATATATATATATATATATATATAGGAAAGGATCACAATTTTGCGCGTGATCAAGATATTCCTATGAGTCCACGGGGAAAATGAAACACGGAAAGTTCCCAAGTGCACTTTCGCGTAATAATCACATCATCAGGGGAGACACAAGAGAGAATTATAACAGTCAGTTGATACACATCGAAGAGACGAAGCTAGGACGCCATTTGGTAAACATGTGATTGTCCAAAACATACAACGAGCGTTCATAAACTTATCATTTTACAAATCTTATCAACAATAAAGTTATCTAATTTGTATAGACCATCACTAATATTAAGATTGTAATTCTTTGTGTATTTAATGATAGAAGATTCAATGATATTTCTCTTGGTAATAGAGTTAGAGTTAATAACTGAGATGGCATTACTCCAGTTAATACAATGATCATAGTTTTTAACATGATTAAACAAGGCATTTGATTCTTGTCCTGTTCTTATACTATATTTATGTTGCTTAAGTCTAACAGAAAGATCCTTACCAGTCTGACCAACATAAGATTTATCACAGTTTCCACAAGGAACATTATAGATGCAACCAAGAGAATTTTCTGGTGAATTCCTGATTAAGATATTCTTTATAGTATCAATAGGGCATTACGTATTTGCAGTCCAGAGTTTATTGATGATGAGTTTGAGAAGATATATTCTATTGGATCTAAGTTAAAGTACCCTAGATCTTTCATTGATAAATCCCTTGAGTTAGCAAAGAAATCATTTTATAGAGTTGAGCCCAAACTTCCCATTGACACTAAGAATCTTTTAGTTTTTCCTTTTGATAATAATTTCACTTTGCTTCCCATGTTGCTTAAATCCTTTAATGTAAATGTTGCCTTTAGCAACAATGATACTATAAAGAATATCTTAATCAGGAATTCACCAGAAAATTCTCTTTGTTGCATCTATAAAGTTCCTTGTGGAAACTGTGATAAATTTCATGTTGGTCAGACTGGTAAGGATCTTTCTGTTAGACTTAAGCAACATAAATATAGTATAAGAACGGGACAAGAATCAAATGCCTTGTTTAATCATATCAAAAACTATGATCATTGTATTGACTGGAGTAACGCCATCTCAGTTATTAACTGAAATATCATTGAATCTTCTATCATTGAATACACAAAGAATTATAATTTTAATATTAGTGATGGTCTATACAAATTAGATAACTTTATTGCTGATAAGATTTGTAAAATGATAAGTTTATGAATGCTCGTTGTATGTTTTGGACAATCACATGTTTACCAAATGGCGTCCTAGCTTCGTCTCTTCGATGTATATCAACTGACTGTTATATTTCTCTCTTGTGTCTCCCCTGATGATGTGATTATTACACGAAAGTGCTCTTGGGAACTTTTCGTGTTTCATTTTCCCCGTGGACTCATAGGAATATATATATATATATATATATATATATATATATATATATATATATATATATATATATATATATATATATATATATATATATATATATATAATATCATATGTAATTTTTTTTCTTTTTTTTCTTTTTATTAATTTGTCGCTGTCTCCAGCGTTTGCGAGATAACGCAAGAAAACAGACCAAAAAATGGCCCAACCCACCCACATACTCTTGCATATACATACACGTCCACACACGCATATATACATATCTATACATTTCAACGTATTTATATATATATATATATATATATATATATATATATATATATATATATATATATATATATATATATATATATTTTTATACTTTGTCGCTGTCTCCCGCGTTTGCGAAGTAGCGCAAGGAAACAGACGAAAGAAATGGCCCCCCCCCCATACACATGTATATACATACGTCCGCACACGCAAATATACATACCTACACAGCTTTCCATGGTTTACCCCAGACGCTTCACATGCCTTGATTCAATCCACTGACAGCACGTCAACCCCGGTATACCACATCGCTCGAATTCACTCTATTCCTTGCCCTCCTTTCACCCTCCTGCATGTTCAGGCCCCGATCACACAAAATCTTTTTCACTCCATCTTTCCACCTCCAATTTGGTCTCCCTCTTCTCCTTGCTCCCTCCACCTCCGACACATATATCCTCTTGGTCAATCTTTCCTCACTCATCCTCTCCATGTGCCCAAACCACTTCAAAACACCCTCTTCTGCTCTCTCAACCACGCTCTTTTTATTTCCACACATCTCTCTTACCCTTACGTTACTCACTCGATCAAACCACCTCACACCATACATTGTCCTCAAACATCTCATTTCCAGCACATCCATCCTCCTGCGCACAACTCTATCCATAGCCCACGCCTCGCAACCATACAACATTGTTGGAACTGCTATTCCTTCAAACATACCCATTTTTGCTTTCCGAGATAATGTTCTCGACTTCCACACATTCTTCAAGGCCCCCAGAATTTTCGCCCCCTCCCCCACCCTATGATCCACTTCCGCTTCCATGGTTCCATCCGCTGCCAGATCCACTCCCAGATATCTAAAACAGTTCACTTCCTCCAGTTTTTCTCCATTCAAACTCACCTCCCAATTGACTTGACCCTCAACCCTACTGTACCTAATAACCTTGCTCTTATTCACATTTACTCTTAACTTTCTTCTTCCACACACTTTACCAAACTCAGTCACCAGCTTCTGCAGTTTCTCACATGAATCAGCCACCAGCGCTGTATCATCAGCGAACAACAACTGACTCACTTCCCAAGCTCTCTCATCCCCAACAGACTTCATACTTGCCCCTCTTTCCAAAACTCTTGCATTTACCTCCCTAAAAACCCCATCCATAAACAAATTAAACAACCATGGAGACATCACACACCCCTGCCGCAAACCTACATTCACTGAGAACCAATCACTTTCCTCTCTTCCTAAACGTACACATGCCGAACATCCTCGATAAAAACTTTTCACTGCTTCTAACAACTTTCCTCCCACACCATATATTCTTAATACCTTCCACAGAGCATCTCTATCAACTCTATCATATGCCTTCTCCAGATCCATAAATGCTACATACAAATCCATTTGCTTTTCTAAGTATTTCTCACATACATTCTTCAAAGCAAACACCTGATCCACACATCCTCTACCACTTCTGAAACCACACTGCTCTTCCCCAATCTGATGCTCTGTACATGCCTTCACCCTCTCAATCAATACCCTCCCATATAATTTACCAGGAATACTCAACAAACTTATACCTCTGTAATTTGAGCACTCACTCTTATCCCCTTTGCCTTTGTACAATGGCACTATGCACGCATTCCGCCAATCCTCAGGCACCTCACCATGAGTCATACATACATTAAATAACCTTACCAACCAGTCAACAATACAGTCACCCCCTTTTTTAATAAATTCCACTGCAATACCATCCAAACCTGCTGCCTTGCCGGCTTTCATCTTCCCCAAAGCTTTCACTACCTCTTCTCTGTTTACCAAATCATTTTCCCTAACCCTCTCACTTTGCACACCACCTCGACCAAAACACCCTATATCTGCCACTCTATCATCAAACACATTCAACAAACCTTCAAAATACTCACTCCATCTCCTTCTCACATCACCACTACTTGTTATCACCTCCCCATTTGCGCCCTTCACTGAAGTTCCCATTTGCTCCCTTGTCTTACGCACTTTATTTACCTCCTTCCAGAACATCTTTTTATTCTCCCTAAAATTTAATGATACTCTCTCACCCCAACTCTCATTTGCCCTTTTTTTCACCTCTTGCACCTTTCTCTTGACCTCCTGTCTCTTTCTTTTATACATCTCCCACTCAATTGCATTTTTTCCCTGCAAAAATCGTCCAAATGCCTCTCTCTTCTCTTTCACTAATACTCTTACTTCTTCATCCCACCACTCACTACCCTTTCTAATCAACCCACCTCCCACTCTTCTCATGCCACAAGCATCTTTTGCGCAATCCATCACTGATTCCCTAAATACATCCCATTCCTCCCCCACTCCCCTTGCTTCCATTGTTCTCACCTTTTTCCATTCTGTACTCAGTCTCTCCTGGTACTTCCTCACACAGGTCTCCTTCTCAAGCTCACTTACTCTCACCACCCTCTTTACCCCAACATTCACTCTTCTTTTCTGAAAACCCATACAAATCTTCACCTTAGCCTCCACAAGATAATGGTCAGACATCCCTCCAGTTGCACCTCTCAGCACATTAACATCCAAAAGTCTCTCTTTCGCACGCCTGTCAATCAACACGTAATCCAATAACGCTCTCTGGCCATCTCTCCTACTTACATAAGTATACTTATGTATATCTCGCTTTTTAAACCAGGTATTCCCAATCATCAGTCCTTTTTCAGCACATAAATCTACAAGCTCTTCGCCATTTCCATTTACAATACTGAACACCCCATGTATACCAATTATTCCCTCAACTGCCACATTACTCACCTTTGCATTCAAATCACCCATCACTATAACCCGGTCTCGTGCATCAAAACCACTAACACACTCATTCAGCTGCTCCCAAAACACTTGTCTCTCTTGATCTTTCTTCTCATGCCCAGGTGCATATGCACCAATAATCACCCATCTCTCTCCATCAACTTTCAGTTTTACCCATATTAATCGAGAATTTACTTTCTTGCACTCTATCACATACTCCCACAACTCCTGTTTCAGGAGTATTGCTACTCCTTCCCTTGCTCTTGTCCTCTCACTAACCCCTGACTTTACTCCCCAGACATTCCCAAACCACTCTTCCCCTTTACCCTTGAGCTTCGTTTCACTCAGAGCCAAAACATCCAGACATATACTTATACTTATATTGTCCTCAAACATCTCATTTCCAACACATCCACACTCCTCCACACTACCCAATCTATAGCCCACGCCTCGCTACTATATGACATTGTTGGAACCATTATTCCTTCAAACATACCCATTTTTGCTTTCCGAAATAATGTTCTCGACTTCAACACATTCTTCAACGCTACCAGAGCTTTCGCCCCTCCCTCACCCTATGACTCACTCCCGCTTCCATAGTTCCATCTGTTGCCAAATCCACTCCCAGATATCTAAAACATTTCACTTCCTCCAGTTTTTCTCCATTCAAACTTACCTCCTAGTTGACTTGTCCCTCAACCCTACTGTACCTCATAACCTTGCTCTTATTCACATTTACTCTCAGCTTTCTTCTTTCACACACTTTACAAAACTCAGTTACCAGCTTCTGCAGTTTCTCGCCCGATCAAGCAACCAGCGCTGTATCATCAGCGAACAACAAGTGACTCACTTCCCAAGCACTGTCATCCAGAACAGACTGCATACTTGCCCCTCTTTCCAAAACTCTTGCATTCACCTTCCTAACAACCCCATCCATAAACAAATTAAACAACCATGGAGACATCACACACCCCTGCCGGAAACCAACATTCACTGAGAACCAGTCACTTTCCATTCTTCCTACTCGTACGCATGCCTTACATCCTCGATAAAAACTTTTCACTGCTTCTAACAACTTGCCTCCCACACCATATATTCTTAATACCTTCCACAGAGCATCTCTATCAACTCTATCATATGCCTTCTCCAGATCCATAAATGCTACATACAAATCCATTTGCTTTTCTAAGTATTTCTCACATACATTCTTCAAAGCAAACACCTGATCCACACATCCTCTACCACTTCTGAAACCACACTGCTCTTCCCCAATCTGATGCTCTGTACATGCCTTCACCCTCTCAATCAATACCCTTTCGTATAATTTCCCAGGAATACTCAACAAACTTATACCTCTGTAATTTCAACACTCACCTTTATCCCCTTTGCCTTTGTACGGTGGCACGATGCATGCATTCCGCCAATTCCCAGGCACCTCACCATACGTTAAATATTCTTACCTACGAGTCAACACCACAGTCACTCTCTTTTTTAATAAATTCCAATGCAATACTATCCAAACCCGCTGCCTTGTCAGCTTTCATCTTCCGTAGAGCTTTTACTACCTCATTTCTGTTTATCAAATCATCCTCCCTAACCCTCTCACTTTGCACACTGCCTCGAACAATACACCCTACATCTACCACTCAGTCATCTAATACAGTCAACAAACCTTCAAAATACTCAATCCATCTCCTTCTTACATCAACATTACTTGTTATTACCTCCCTATTAGCCCCCTTCACCGATGTTCCCATTTGTTCTCTTATCTTACGTACTTTATTTACCTCCTTCCAAAACATCTTTTTATTCTCCCTAGAATTTAATGATTCTCTTTCACCCCAACTCTCATTTTCACTCTTTTTCATCTCTTGCACCTTTCCATTGACCTCCTGCCTCTTTCTTTTATACATCTCCCAGTCATTTGCATTATTTCCCTGCAAATATCGTCCAAATGCCTCTCTCTTCTCATTCACTAACAATCTTAATTGTTCAACCCATGACTCACTACCATTTCTAATCTGCTCACCTTCCACGCGTTTCATGCCACAAGCATCTTTTCCGCAAGCAGTCACTGCTTCCTAAATACATCTCATTCTTCCCCCACTCCCCTTACGTCCTTTGCTCTCACCTTTTTCCATTCAGCACTAAGTCTCTCCTGGTACTTCCTAACACAAAATTCCTTCCCAAGCAAACTTACTCTCACCAGTCTCTTCACCTCTACATTCTCTCTTCTTTTCTGAAAACCTCTACAAATACTCACCTTCGCCTCCACAAGATAATGATCAGACATCCCTCCAGCTGCACCTCTCAGCACATTAACATCTAAAAGTCTCTCTTTCACGCGCCTATCAACTAACACGTAATACAATAACGCCCTCTGGCCATCTCTCTACTTACATACGTATACTTATGTAAACTCTTTTTAAATCAGGTATTCCCAATCACTAGTCCTTTTTCAGGACACAAATCTACATGCTCTTCACAATTTATATTTACAACACTTAACACCCCATGTACACCAATTATTTCCTCAACTGCCACATTACTTACCTTTGCATTCAAATCACCCATCACTATAACCCGGTCTCGTGCATCAAAACTACCAACACACTCACTCATCTGTTCCCCAAACACTTGGCTCGCATGATCTTTCTTCTCATGCCTAGGAGCATATGCACCAATATACATCCATCTCTCTCCATCCACTTTCAGTTTTACCCATATCAGTCTAGACTTTACTTTCTTACACTCCATCACATACTCCCACCACTCCTGTTTCAGGAGTAGTGCTTCCCATTCCCTTGCTTTTATCCTCTCACCAACACTTGACTTTACTCCCAAAGCATTCCCAAACCACTTTTCCCCCTTACCAATGAGCTTCGTTTCAGTCATAGACAAAACATCCAGGTTCCTTTCTTCAAATATACCACCTATCTCTCCTTTTTTCTCATCTTGGTTACATCCACACACATTTAGACACCCCAGTCTCAGCCTTCGAGGAGGATGAGCACTCCCCGCGTGACTCCTGTTTCCCCTTACAGAAAGTTAAAATACAAGGAGGGGAAGGTTTTTCGCCCAACGCTCCCGTCCCCTTTAGTCGCATTTATATATATATATATATATATATATATATATATATATATATATATATATATATATATATATATATATATATATATATATATATGTATATATATGTACATATATATATATATATGCATATATATATATATATATATATATATATATATATATATATATATATATTTTTTTTTTTTTTTTTTTTTTTCTTTGCTTTGTCGCTGTCTCCCGCGTTTGCGAGGTAGCGCAAGGAAACAGACGAAAGAAATGGCCCAACCCACCCCCATACACATGTATATACATACGTCCACACACGCAACAATACATACCTACACAGCTTTCCATGGTTTACCCCAGACACTTCACATGCCCTGATTCAATCCACTGACAGCACGTCAACCCCGGTATACCACATCGATCCAATTCACTCTATTCCTTGCCCTCCTTTCACTCTCCTGCATGTTCAGGCCCCGATCACACAAAATCTTTTTCACTCCATCTTTCCACCTCCAATTTGGTCTCCCACTTCTCCTCGTTCCCTCCACCTCCGACACATATATCCTCTTGGTCAATCTTTCCTCACTCATTATCTCCATGTGCCCAAACCATTTCAAAAACCCTCTTCTGCTCTCTCAACCACGCTCTTTTTATTTCCACACATCTCTCTTACCCTTACGTTTCTTACTCGATCAAACCACCTCACACCACACATTGTCCTCAAACATCTCATATATATATATATATATATATATATATATATATATATATATATATATATATATATAAATATATATATATATATATATATATATATATATATATATATATATATATATATATATATATATATATATATATATATACATATATATATATATATATATATATATATATATATATATATATATATATATATATATATATATATATATATATATTTATATATATATATACATATATATATATATATATATATATATATATATATATATATATATATATATATATATATACATATATATATATGTATCTCCCTGGGGATAGGGGAGAAAGAATACTTCCCACGTATTCCCTGCGTGTCGTAGAAGGCGACTAAAAGGGGAGAGAGCGGGTGGCTGGAAATCTTCCCCCCTCTTTTTTTTTTAAAATTTCCAAAAGAAGGAACAGAGAAGGGGGCCAAGTGAGGATGTTCCCTCAAAGGCCCAGTCCACTGTTCTTAACGCTACCTCGCTGACGCGGGAAATGGCGAATAGTATGAAAGAAAGATATATATATATATATATATATATATATATATATATATATATATATATATATATATATATATATATATATATATATACATATAAAGTATTTTAGATCTTTCATTGATAAATCCCTGAAGCTAGCAAAGAAATCATTTTATAGAGTTGAGCCCTAACCTCCAATTGACACCAAGAATTTTTTAGTCCTCCCTTTTAATAATGATTTCACTTTGCTTCCCATGTTGCTTAAATCCTTTAATGTAAATGCTCCCTTCACCAACAATAATGCTATAAAGAATATGTTAATCAGGAATTCACCAGAAAATTCTCTTGGATGCATCTATAAGGTGCCTTGTGGAAACAGTGATAAATTTTATGTTGGTCAGACTAGTAAGTATCTTTGTGTTAAACTTAAGCAACATAAACATAGAATATGAACGGGACAAGAATGGCCCAACCCACCCGCATTCACATGTATATACATACACGTCCACAAACGCAAATATACATACCTATACATCTCAACGTATACATATATATATAAACACACAGAGACATATACCTATCTAAACATGTGCATAATTCATACTGTCTGTTGAGTATTCCTGGTAAATTATATGAGACGGTATTGATTGAGAGGGTGAAGGCATGTACAGAGCATCAGATTGGGGAAGAGCAGTGTGGTTTCAGAAGTGGTAGAGGATGTGTGGATCAGGTGTTTTCTTTGAAGAATGTATGTGAGAAATACTTAAAAAAGCAAATGGATTTGTATGTAGCATTTATGGATCTGGAGAAGGCATATGATAGAGTTGATAGAGATGCTCTGTGGAAGGTATTAAGAATATATGGTGTGGGAGGCAAGTTGTTAGAAGCAGTGAAAAGTTTTTATCGAGGATGTAAGGCATGTGTACGTGTAGGAAGAGAGGAAAGTGATTGGTTCTCAGTGAATGTAGGTTTGCGGCAGGGGTGTGTGATGTCTCCATGGTTGTTTGATTTGTTTATGGATGGGGTTGTTAGGGAGGTGAATGCAAAGTTTTGGAAAGAGGGGCAAGTATGAAGTCTGTTGGGGATGAGAGAGCTTGGGAAGTGAGTGAGTTGTTGTTCGATGATGATACAGCGCTGGTGGCTGAATTGGGTGAGAAACTGCAGAAGCTGGTGACTGAGTTTGGTAAAGTGTGTGAAAGATGAAAGTTAAGAGTAAATGTGGATAAGAGCAAGGTTATTAGGTACAGTAGGGTTGAGGGTCAAGTCAATTGGTTGGTAAGTTTGAATGGAGAAAAACTGGAGGAAGTAAAGTGTTTTAGATATCTGGGAGTGGATCTGGCAGCGGATGGAACCATGGAATCGGAAGTGAATCATAGGGTGGGGGAGGGGGCGAAAATCCTGGGAGCCTTGAAGAATGTGTGGAAGTCGAGAACATTATCTCGGAAAGCAAAAATGGGTATGTTTGAAGGAATAGTAGTTCCAACAATGTTGTATGGTTGCGAGGCGTGGGCTATGGATAGAGTTGTGCGCAGGAGGGTGGATGTGCTGGAAATGAGATGTTTGAGGACAATGTGTGGTGTGAGGTGGTTTGATCTAGTAAGTAATGTAAGGGTAAGAGAGATGTGTGGAAATAAAAAGAGCGTGATTGAGAGAGCAGAAGAGGGTGTTTTGAAATGGTTTGGGCACATGGAGAGAATGAGTGAGGAAAGATTGACCAAGAGGATATATGTGTCGGAGGTGGAGGGAACGAGGAGAAGTGGGAGACCAAATTGGAGGTGGAAAGATGGAGTGAAAAAGATTTTGAGTGATCGAAACCTGAACATGCAGGAGGGTGAAAGGCGGGCAAGGAATAGAGTGAACTGGATCACTGTGGTATACCGGGGTTGACGTGCTGTCAGTGGATTGAATCAGGGCATGTGAAGCGTCTGGGGTAAACCATGGAAAGTTGTGTGGGGCCTGGATGTGGAAAGGGAGCTGTGGTTTCGGGCATTATTTGCATGACAGCTAGAAACTGAGTGTGAACGAATGAGGCCTTTGTTGTCTTTTCCTAGCGCTACCCCGCACACATGAGGGGGGAGGGGGATGGTATTCCATGTGTGGCGAGGTGGCGATGGGAATGAATAAAGGCAGTGTGAATTGTGTGCATGGGTATATATGTATGTGTCTGTGTGTGTATATATATGTGTACGTTGAGATGTATAGGTATGTATATTTGCGTGTGTGGACGTGTATGTATATACATGTGTATGGGGGTGGGTTGGGCCATTTCTTTGGTCTGTTTCCTTGCGCTACCTCGCAAACGCGGGAGACAGCGACAAAGCAAAAAAAAAAAAAGAATATATATATATATATATATATATATATATATATATATATATATATATATATATATATATATATATATATATATATATATATATATATATATCGTTTAGTTTTTGCATGAAAGACAAGTCTTTTTTTTAGCTGCCCATATTCAAAGTTCGTATTTCATAATGTTAAATATATTCCTGATTTTTTTTTACGTTTATGAATTTGATTAATATAGCATTTTGCTATAAGTTATCAGCATCTCTATTATAAGGAGTTTCACATGAAACACTGTGTAAGTGGAAAGAAAACTTTGGTAGATGAAGAGTGGCAAAATAATATGTCAGGAAACTGAGAACTGGTTTGTGAAGGAGTAATCATTAGAACAGATGTTTCTCTGAACTTGATGACGTGTTTGGGGACCACGGAACATCTTGAGTCAGTCAGCCAAATATGACTGATAAATGACAAGTTATAATAACCACAACTGTACAATGTGGACCTACAAGGGAAATTTGTGATATCCCTCTGAACTCTAATGTTAGACTAACTTTGTAATAGTTCACTTACCACACTGGAGATGCTGCAGGCTGGGTTCCTCACCGTCTTGAGTTATCCAGGAAAAAGTTTTGTTGCATATCATCTTTACAAAGTCCACACTACCTTCAGAATGATATCCTTTTTCACACCTCACTTCCGCCTGTAAAGAGAAAACTTTTACACCCACTGCAAGCAATTGCTTCCGTGTTACTTAAAGTTTTTTTTACATTCGTGATCTCTTAATTTCTCTTTTATATAGCATTTAAAACTTGCACTTATTGTTAGCATTAGAAGTTTCATTTCTTTTGATATTATATTCATCGACCACTTACGCTATGACAAAACCTCTTAATATCTTTCTTGACAAATTTCTCATGTTCATGATTGTCACGTTCTACCTTTCTCTACTTTTGCATCTTTCCAGTAACTCTCTGTGTGATTACTTATATAGAAGTGTCTATATTCATCTATATGGCCATATGTGTAATTACGTGAAATCATCTACATGTGTATATGCTGTGTATATCTTATATGGAATTACCTATATGTGAATACAGTGTACATCTTATAATGACGTATATGATGTAAGTAGTATACACATATAGGTAATGCTATATAAGATGCGCACAGTATACATATATAGATAATGCCATGTATGATGACAGTACTATACACATATAGGTAATACTATATAAGATGTACACACTATACATATATAGATAATGTCATGTATGATGACAGTACTATACACATATAGGTAATACTATATAAGATGTACACACTATACATATATAGATAATGTCACATATGATGTAAGTAGTATACACATATAGGTAATGCTATATAAGATGCGCACAGTATACATATATAGATAATGCCATGTATGATGACAGTACTATACACATATACGTAATACTATATAAGATGTACACACTATACATATATAGATAATGTCATGTATGATGACAGTACTATACACATATAGGTAATACTATATAAGATGTACACACTATACATATATAGATAATGTCACATATGATGTAAGTAGTACACACACATATAGGTAGTGCCATGTCAAATTTATACGGTACAGACCTATAAGTATAAAGTATTACCTATAAGTATTTACTGTATAAATCCTACATAAATTACCTATATGACTATACTATGTACATCTTATATGGTAATTCCTAAATGTACAGACTGTTTACAACTTACATGACAATTCCTATATGTGTAAACTACTCATATCATATATGAGTTCATCATCTATCTGTGTATGCTACTTACATCATATATGACATCATCTATATATGTATACTGCTTACGTTATTCCCTGCGTGTCGTAGAAGGCGACTAAAAAGGAAGGGAGCGGGGTGCTGGAATTCCTCCCCTCTCATTTTTTTTTCATAATTTTCCAAAAGAAGGAACAGAGAAGGGGGCCAAGTGAGGATAAAGGCCGAGTCTTCTGTTCTTAACGCTACCTTGCTAACTCGTGAAATGGCGAATAGTTTGAAAAAAAAAAAAAAAAAAAAAAAATATATATATATATATATATATATATATATATATATATATATATATATATATATATATATATATATATATATATATATATATATATATATATGCCTTCACCCTCTCAATCAAGCAGTGTGGTTTCAGAAGTGGTAGAGGATGTGTGGATCAGGTGTTTGCTTTGAAGAATATATGTGAGAAATACTTAGAAAAGCAAATGGATTTGTATGTAGCATTTATGGATCTGGAGAAGGCATATGATAGAGTTGATAGAGATGCTTTGTGGAAGGTATTAAGAATATATGGTGTGGGAGGAAAGTTGTTAGAAGCAGTGAAAAGTTTTTATCGAGGATGTAAGGCATGTGTACTTGTAGGAAGAGAGGAAAGTGATTGGTTCTCAGTGAATGTAGGTTTGCGGCAGGGGTGTGTGATGTCTCCATGGTTGTTTAATTTGTTTATGGATGGGGTTGTTAGGGAGGTAAATGCAAGAGTTTTGGAAAGAGGGGCAAGTATGAAGTCTGTTGGGGATGAGAGAGCTTGGGAAGTGAGTCAGTTGTTGTTCGCTGATGATACAGCGCTGGTGGCTGATTCATGTGAGAAACTGCAGAAGCTGGTGACTGAGTTTGGAAAAGTGTGTGGAAGAAGAAAGTTAAGAGTAAATGTGAATAAGAGCAAGGTTATTAGGTACAGTAGGGTTGAGGGTCAAGTCAATTGGGAGGTGAGTTTGAATGGAGAAAAACTGGAGGAAGTGAAGTGTTTTAGATATCTGGGAGTGGATCTGGCAGCGGATGGAACCATGGAAGCGGAAGTGGATCATAGGGTGGGGGAGGGGGCGAAAATCCTGGGGGCCTTGAAGAATGTGTGGAAGTCGAGAACATTATCTCGGAAAGCAAAAATGGGTATGTTTGAAGGAATAGTGGTTCCAACAATGTTGTATGGTTGCGAGGCGTGGGCTATGGATAGAGTTGTGCGCAGGGGGATGGATGTGCTGGAAATGAGATGTTTGAGGACAATGTGTGGGGTGAGGTGGTTTGATCGAGTGAGTAACGTAAGGGTAAGAGAGATGTGTGGAAATAAAAAGAGCGTGGTTGAGAGAGCAGAAGAGGGTGTTTTGAAGTGGTTTGGGCACATGGAGAGGATGAGTGAGGAAAGATTGACCAAGAGGATATATGTGTCGGAGGTGGAGGGAACAAGGAGAAGAGGGAGACCAAATTGGAGGTGGAAAGATGGAGTGAAAAAGATTTTGTGTGATCGGGGCCTGAACATGCAGGAGGGTGAAAGGAGGGCAAGGAATAGAGTGAATTGGAGCGATGTGGTATACCGGGGTTGACGTGCTGTCAGTGGATTGAAGCAGGGCATGTGAAGCGTCTGGGGTAAACCATGGAAAGCTGTGTAGGTATGTATATTTGCGTGTGTGGACGTATGTATATACATGTGTATGGGGGGAGGGTTGGGCCATTTCTTTCGTCTGTTTCCTTGCGCTACCTCGCAAACGCGGGAGACAGTATAATAAATAGAATATATATATATATATATATATATATATATATATATATATATATATATATATATATATATATATATGTATATATATATATATATATATATATATATATATATATATATATATATATATATATATATACATATATATATATATATATATATATATATATATATATATATATATATATATATATATTTTTTTTTTTTTTTTTTTTTTTTTTTTATACTTTGTCGCTGTCTCCCGCGTTTGCGAGGTAGCGCAAGGAAACAGACGAAAGAAATGGCCCAACCCCCCCCATACACATGTACATACACACGTCCACACACGCAAATATACATACCTACACAGCTTTCCATGGTTTACCCCGGACGCTTCACATGCCTTGATTCAATCCACTGACAGCACGTCAACCCCTGTATACCACATCGCTCCAATTCACTCTATTCCTTGCCCTCCTTTCACCCTCCTGCATGTTCAGGCCCCGATCACACAAAATCCTTTTCACTCCATCTTTCCACCTCCAATTTGGTCTCCCTCTTCTCCTCGTTCCCTCCACCTCCGACACATATATCCTCTTGGTCAATCTTTCCTCACTCATTCTCTCCATGTGCCCAAACCATTTCAAAACACCCTCTTCTGCTCTCTCAACCACGCTCTTTTTATTTCCACACATCTCTCTTACCCTTACGTTACTTACTCGATCAAACCACCTCACACCACACATTGTCCTCAAACATCTCATTTCCAGCACATCCATCCTCCTGCGCACAACTCTATCCATAGCCCACGCCTCGCAACCATACAACATTGTTGGAACTACTATTCCTTCAAACATACCCATTTTTGCTTTCCGGGATAATGTTCTCGACTTCCACACATTTTTCAAGGCTCCCAAAATTTTCGCCCCCTCCCCCACCCTATGATCCACTTCCGCTTCCATGGTTCCATCCGCTGACAGATCCACTCCCAGATATCTAAAACACTTCACTTCCTCCAGTTTTTCACCATTCAAACTCACCTCCCAATTGACTTGACCCTCAACCCTACTGTACCTAATAACCTTGCTCTTATTCACATTTACTCTTAACTTTCTTCTTCCACACACTTTACCAAACTCCGTCACCAGCTTCTGCAGTTTCTCACATGAATCCGCCACCAGCGCTGTATCATCAGCGAACAACAACTGACTCACTTCCCAAGCTCTCTCATCCCCAACAGACTTCATACTTGCCCCTCTTTCCAAAACTCTTGCATTTACCTCCCTAACAACCCCATCCATAAACAAATTAAACAACCATGGAGACATCACACACCCCTGCCGCAAACCTACATTCACTGAGAACCAATCACTTTCCTCTCTTCCTACACGTACACATGCCTTACATCCTCGATAAAAACTTTTCACTGCTTCTAACAACTTGCCTCCCACACCATATATTCTTAATACCTTCCACAGAGCATCTCTATCAACTCTATCATATGCCTTCTCCAGATCCATAAATGCTACATACAAATCCATTTGCTTTTCTAAGTATTTCTCACATACATTCTTCAAAGCAAACACCTGATCCACACATCCTCTACCACTTCTGAAACCACACTGCTCTTCCCCAATCTGATGCTCTGTACATGCCTTCACCCTCTCAATCAATACCCTCCCATATAATTTACCAGGAATACTCAACAAACTTATACCTCTGTAATTTGAGCACTCACTCTTATCCCCTTTGCCTTTGTACAATGGCACTATGCACGCATTCCGCCAATCCTCAGGCACCTCACCATGAGTCATACATACATTAAATAACCTTACCAACCAGTCAACAATACAGTCACCCCCTTTTTTAATAAATTCCACTGCAATACCATCCAAACCTGCTGCCTTGCCGGCTTTCATCTTCCGCAAAGCTTTTACTACCTCTTCTCTGTTTACCAAATCATTTTCCCTAACCCTCTCACTTTGCACACCACCTCGACCCAAACACCCTATATCTGCCACTCTGTCATCAGACACATTCAACAAACCTTCAAAATACTCATTCCATCTCCTTCTCACATCACCACTACTTGTTATCACCTCCCCATTTACGCCCTTCACTGAAGTTCCCATTTGCTCCCTTGTCTTACGCACCCTATTTACCTCCTTCCAGAACATCTTTTTATTCTCCCTAAAATTTACTGATAGTCTCTCACCCCAACTCTCATTTGCCCTTTTTTTCACCTCTTGCACCTTTCTCTTGACCTCCTGTCTCTTTCTTTTATACTTCACCCACTCAATTGCATTTTTTCCCTGCAAAAATCGTCCAAATGCCTCTCTCTTCTCTTTCACTAATACTCTTACTTCTTCATCCCACCACTCACTACCCTTTCTAAACAGCCCACCTCCCACTCTTCTCATGCCACAAGCATCTTTTGCGCAATCCATCACTGATTCCCTAAATACATCCCATTCCTCCCCCACTCCCCTTACTTCCATTGTTCTCACCTTTTTCCATTCTGTACACAGTCTCTCCTGATACTTCTTCACACAGGTCTCCTTCCCAAGCTCACTTACTCTCACCACCTTCTTCACCCCAACATTCACTCTTCTTTTCTGAAAACCCATACTAATCTTCACCTTAGCCTCCACAAGATAATGATCAGACATCCCTCCAGTTGCACCTCTCAGCACATTGACATCCAAAAGTCTCTCTTTCGCACGCCTGTCCATTAACACGTAATCCAATAACGCTCTCTGGCCATCTCTCCTACTTACATAAGTATACTTATGTATATCTCGCTTTTTAAACCAGGTATTCCCAATCATCAGTCCTTTTTCAGCACATAAATCTACAAGCTCTTCACCATTTCCATTTACAACACTGAACACCCCATGCATACCAATTATTCCCTCAACTGCCACATTACTCACCTTTGCATTCAAATATATATATATATATATATATATATATATATATATATATATATATATATATATATATATATACATATATATATATATATATATATATATATATATATATATATATATATATATATATTTCTTTCTTTCAAACTATTCGCCATTTCCCGCATTAGCAAGGTAGCGTTAAGAACAGAGGACTGGGCCTTTGAGGGAATACCCTCACCTGGCCCAATTCTCTGTTCCTTCTTTTGGAAAATTGAAAAAAAAAAAAAAAAAACCCGAGAGGGGAGGATTTCCAGCCCCTTGCTCCCTCCCCTTTTAGTCGCCTTCTACAACACGCAGGGAATACGTGGGAAGTATTCTTAATCCCCTATCCCCAGGGATAATATATATATTTTTTTTTTTTTATACTTTGTCGCTGTCTCCCGCGTTTGCGAGGTAGCGCAAGGAAACAGACGAAAGAAATGACCCAACCCCCCCCACACACATGCATAAACACACGTCCACCCACGCAAATACACATACCTACACAGCTTTCCATGGTTTACCCCAGACGCTTCACATGCCTTGATTCAATCCACTGACAGCACGTCAACCCCGGTATACCAAATCGATCCAATTCACTCTATTCCTTGCCCTCCTTTCACCCTCCTGCATGTTCAGGCCCCGATCACACAAAATCTTTTTCACTCCATCTTTCCACCCCCAATTTGGTCTCCCTCTTCTCCTTGCTCTCTCCACCTCCGACACATATATCCTCTTGGTCAATCTTTCCTCACTCATCCTCTCCATGTGCCCAAACCACTTCAAAACACCCTCTTCTGCTCTCTCAACCACGCTCTTTTTATTTCCACACATCTCTCTTACCCTTACGTTACTCACTCGATCAAACCACCTCACACCACACATTGTCCTCAAACATCTCATTTCCAGCACATCCATCCTCCTGCGCACAACTCTATCCATAGCCCACGCCTCGCAACCATACAACATTGTTGGAACCACTATTCCTTCAAACATACCCATTTTTGCTTTCAGAGATAATGTTCTCGACTTCCACACATTCTTCAAGGCCCCCAGAATTTTCGCCCCCTCCCCCACCCTATGATCCACTTCCGCTTCCATGGTTCCATCCGCTGCCAGATCCACTCCCAGATATCTAAAACACTTCACTTCCTCCAGTTTTTCTCCATTCAAACTCACCTCCCAATTGACTTGACCCTCAACCCTACTGTACCTAATAACCTTGCTCTTATTCACATTCACTCTCAACTTTCTTCTTCCACACACTTTACCAAACTCAGTCACCAGCTTCTGCAGTTTCTCACATGAATCAGCCACCAGCGCTGTATCATCAGCGAACAACAACTGACTCACTTCCCAAGCTCTCTCATCCCCAACAGACTTCATACTTGCCCCTCTTTCCAAAACTCTTGCATTTACCTCCCTAACAACCCCATCCATAAACAAATTAAACAACCATGGAGACTTCACACACCCCTGTCGCAAACCTACATTCACTGAGAACCAATCACTTTCCTCTCTTCCTACACGTACACATGCCTTATATCCTCGATAAAAACTTTTCACTGCTTCTAACAACTTGCCTCCCACACCATATATTCATAATACCTTCCACAGAGCATCTCTACCAACTCTACCGTATGCCTTCACCAGATCCATAAATACTACATACAAGTCCATTTGCTTTTCTAAGCATTTCTCACATACATTCTTCAAAGCAAACACCTGATCCACACATCCTCTACCACTTCTGAATCCAAACTGCTCTTCCCCAATCTGATGCTCTGTACATGCCTTCACCCTCTCAAGCAATACACTCCCACATAATTTCCCAGGAGTACTCAACAAACTTATACCTCTGTAATTTGAGCACTCACTCTTATCCCCTTTGCCTTTGTGCAATGGCACTATGCAAGCATTTCGCCAATCCTCAGGCACTTCACCATGAGTCATATATACATTAGATAACCTTACCAACCAGTCAACGATACAGTCACCCCATTTCTTGATAAATTCCACTGCAGTACCATCCAAACCAGCTGCCTTGCCGGCTTTCATCTTCGGCAAAGCTTTTACTACCTCTTCTCTGTTTACCAAATCATCCTCCCTAACCCTCTCACTTTGCACACCATCTAGACCAAAACACCCTATATCTGCCACTCTATCATCAAACATATACCTTTAAAATACTTATTCCATCTTCTCAAATCACCACTACTTGTTATCACGTCCCCATTAGCCCCCTTCACTGAAGTTCCCATTTGTTCCCCTGTCTTACGCACATTATCTACCTCCTTCCAAAACATCTTTTTATTCTCCCTAAAATTTAATGATTCTCTCTCACTCCAACTCTCATTTGCCCTCTTTCTCACCCCTTGCACCTTTCTCTTGACCTCCTGCCACTTTCTTTTATACTTCTCCCACTCATTTGCATTATTTCCCTGCAAAAATCATCCAAATGACTCTCTCTTCTCTTTCACTAATAATCTTACTTCTTCATCCCATAACTCAATACCCTTTTCAATCTGCCCACCTCCCACGCTTCTCATGCCACAAGCATCTTTTGCGCAAGCCATCACTGCTTATCTAAATACATCCCATTCCTCCCCCACTCCCCTTACCTCCTTTGTTCTCACCTTTTTCCATTCTGCACTCAGTCTCTCCTGGTACTTCCTCGCACAAGTCTCCTTCCCAAGCTCACTTACTCTCACCACTCTCTTCACCCCAACATTCTCTCTTCTTTTCTGAAAACCTCAACAAATCTTCACCTTCGCCACCACAAGATAATGAGCAGACATCCCTCCAGTTGCACCTCTCAGCACATTAACATCCAAAACTCTCTCTCTCTTTCGCGCGCCTATCAATTAACTCGTAATCCAATAACGCTCTCTGGCCATCTCTCCTACTTACATACGTATACTTACGTATATCTCTCTTTTTAAACTAGGTATTCCAAATCACCAGTCCTTTTTCAGCACATAAATCTACAAGCTCCTCACCATTTCCATTTACATATATATGTATATATATATATATATATATATATATATATATATATATATATATATATATATATATATATATATATATATACATATATATATTTTTATTTTTTATCTATTTTGCTTTGTCGCTGTCTCCCGCGTTAGCAAGGTAGCGCAAGGAAACAGACGAAAGAATGGCCCAACCCGCCCACATACACATGTATATGCATACATGTCCACACACGCACAATATACATACCTATACATCTCAATGTACACATATATATACACACACAGACACATACATATATACACATGTACATAATTCATACTGTCTGCCTCTATTTGTTCCCATCGCCAACTCGCCACACATGGAATAACAACCCCCTCCCCTTCATGTGTGCGAGGTAGCGCTAGGAAAAACACCAAAGGCCCCATTCGTTCACACTCAGTCTCTAGCTGTCATGTAATAATGCACCGAAACCACAGCTCCCTTTCCACATCGAGGCCCCACACACTTTGCATGGTTTACCCCAGACGCTTCACATGCCCTGGTTCAATTCAATGACAGCACGTTGACCCCGGTATACCACATCGTTCCAATTCACTCTATTCCTTGCATGCCTTTCACCCTCCTGCATGTTCAGGCCCCGATCACTCAAAATCTTTTTCACTCCATCTTTCCACCTCCAATTTGGTCTCCCACTTCTCCTCGTTCCCTCCACCTCTGACACATATATCCTCTTGGTCAATCTTTCCCCACTCATTCTCTCCATGTGACCAAACCATTTCAAAACACCCTCTTCTGCTCTCTCAACCACACTCTTTTTATTTCCACACATCTCTCTCACCCTTACATTACTCACTCGATCAAACCACCTCACACCACATATTGTCCTCAAACATCTCATTTCCAGCACATCCACCCTCCTGCGCACAACTCTATCCATAGCCCACGCCTCGCAACCATACAACATTGTTGGAACCACTATTCCTTCAAACATACCCATTTTTGCTTTTCGAGATAATGTTCTCGACTTCCAAACATATATATATATATATATATATATATATATATATATATATATATATATATATATATATACGAATAAAGTGAATATGAACGCGCACCTTCATAGAACATACAAACCTCCAACAGCCACGATCGAACCCGGGACCCCTGTGTGAGAGGCAGGCATGCTAACCGCTAGGCCATGGGACTGTATAATAGGAAACAACTATTCGAAATACTAAGTACTGGAATACCCTTCGTCTCACAATGGTGAGCAACGGGGTCTATATCGGTTATTTCCGAACAGACGCACATAGCCAGCTGATAGAGTTTTACCGAACCTAACAGTACAACGCGGAGGTATATGAATACGAATAAAGTGCATATGAACGCGCACCTTCATAGAACATACAAACCTCCAACAGCCGGGATCGAACCCGAAATAACCGATATAGACCCCGTTGCTCATCATTGTGAGACGAAGGGTATTCGAGTACTTAGTATTTCGAATAGTTGTTTCCTATTATACAGTCCCATAGCCTATCGGTTAGCATGCCTGCCTCTCACACAGGGGTCCCGGGTTCGATCCTGGCTGTTGGAGGTTAGTATGATGTATATATATATATATATATATATATATATATATATTCTAACTTTCTAAAAAGGGAAACAGAAGAATGAGTCACGCGGGGAGTGATCATCCTCCTCGAAGGCTCAGATTGGGGTGTCTAAATGTGTGTGGATGTAACCAAGATGAGGAAAAAGGAGAGATAGGCAGTATGTTTGAGGAAAGGAATCTGGATGTTTTGGCTCTGAGTGAAATGAAGTTCAAGGGTAATGGAGAAGAGTGGTTTGGGAATGTCCGGGGAGTAAAGTCAGGGTTTAGTGAGAGGACAAGAGCAAAGGAAGGAGTAGCACTACTCCTGAAACAGGAGTAGTGGGAGTATGTGATAGAGTGTAAGAAAGTAGACTCTAGATTGATATGGGTAAAACTGAAAGTTGATGGAGAGAGATGGGTGATTTTTGGTGCATATGCACCTGGGTATGAGAAGAAAGATCATGAGAATCAAGTGTTTTGGGAGCAGCTGAGTGAGTGTGTTAGTGGTTTTGGTGCACGAGACCGGGTTACAGTGATGGGTGATTTGAATGCGAAGGTGAGTAATGTAGCAGTTGAGGGAATAATTGGTATACTTCGGGTGTTCAGTGTTATAAATGGGAATGGTGAAGAGCTTGTACATTATGTGCTGATAAAGGACTGGTGATTGGGAATACCTGGTTTAAAAAGAGAGATATACATAAGTATACGTATATAAGTAGGAGAGATGGCCAGAGAGCATTATTGGATTACGTGTTAATTGATAGACGCGCGAAAGAGAGACTTTTGGATGTTATTGTGCTGAGAGATGCAACTGGAGGGATGTTTGATCATTATCTTGTGGAGGCGAAGGTGAAGATTTTTAGAGGTTTTCAGAAAAAAAAGAAAGAATGTTGGGGTGAAGAGAGTGGTGAGAGTAAGTGAGCTTGGGAAGGAGACTTATGTGAGGAAGTACCAGGAGAGACCGAGTACAGAATGGAAAAAGGTGAAAACATAGGAGGGAAGGGGAGTGGGTGAGGAATGTGATGTATATAGGGAAGCAGTGATGGCTTGCGCAAAAGATGCTTGTGGCATGAGAAGCGTGTGAGGTGGGCAGATTAGAAAGGGTAGTGAGTGGTGAGATGAAGAAGTAAGATAATTAGTGAAAGAGAAGAGAGAGGCATTTGGACGATTTTTGCAGGGAAATAATGCAAATAAGTGGGAGATGTATAAAAGAAAGAGGCAGGTGTTCAAGAGAAAGGTGCAAGAGGTGTAAAAGAGGGCAAATGAGAGTTGGGGTGAGAGAGTATCATTAAATTTTAGAGAGAATAAAAAGATGTTTTGGAAGGAGGTAAATAAAGTGCGTAAGACAAGGGAACAAATGGGAACTTCAGTGAAGGGGGCTAATGGGAAGGTGCTAACAAGTAGTGGTGATGTGAGAAGGAGATGGAGTGAGTATTTGAAGGTTTGTTGAATGCGTTTGATGATAGAGTAGCAGATATAGGGTGTTTTGGGCTTGGTGGTGTGCAAAGTGAGAGGGTTAGGGAGGATGATTTGGTAAACAGAGAGGAGTTAGTAAAAGCTTTGCGGAAGATGAAAGCCGGCAAGGCAGCGGGTTTGGATGGCATTGCAGTGGAATTTATTAAAAAAGTGGGTGACTGTATCGCTCACTGGTTGGTAAGGTTATTTAATGTATGTATGACTCATGGTGAGGTGCCTGAGGATTGCCGGAATGCTTGCATAGTACCATTGTACAAAGGCAAAGGGGACAGAGGTGAGTGCTTAAATTACAGAGGTATAAGTTTGTTGAGTATTCCTAGGAAATTATATAGGAGGGTATTGATTGAGAGGCATGTACAGAGCATCAGATTGGGGAAGAGCAGTGTGGTTTCAGAAGTGGTAGAGGGTGTTTGGATCAGGTTTTTGCTTTGAAGAATGTATGTAAGAAATACTTAGAAAAGCAAATGAATTTGCATGTAGTATTTACGGATCTGGAGAAGGCATATGATAGAGTTGATAGAGATGCTCTGTGGAAGGTATTAAGAATATATGGTGTCGGAGTCAAGTTGTTAGAAGCAGTGAAAAGTTTTTATCGAGGTTGTAAGGTATGTGTACGTGTAGGAAGAGAGGAAATTGATTGGTTCAGTGAATGTAGGTTTGCGACAGAGGTGTTTGATGTCTCCATGGTTGTTTAATTTGTTTATGGATGGGGTTGTTAGGGAGGTGAAGGCAAGAGTTTTGGAAAGAGGGGCAAGTATGCAGTCTGTTATGGATGAGAGAGCTTGGGAAGTGAGTCAGTTGCTGTTCGCTGATGATACAGAGCTGATTGCTGATTCATGTGAGAAACTGCAGAAGCTGGTGACTGAGTTTGGTAAAGTGTGTGAAAGAAGAAAGTTAAGAGTAAATGTGAATAAGAGGAAGGTTATTAGTTAAAGTTGGGTTGAGGGTCAAGTCATTTGGGAGGTAAGTTTAAATGGAGAAAAACTGGAGGAAGTGAAGTTTTTTAGATATCTGGGAGTGGATTTGGCAGCGGATGGAACCATGGAAGCGGAAGTGAATCATAGGGTGGGGGAGGGGACGAAAATTCTGGGAGCCTTGAAGAATGTGTGGAAGTCGAGAACATTATCTCAGAAAACAAAAATGGGTATTTTTGAATGAATAGTAGTTCCAACAATGTTGTATGGTTGCGAGGCGTGGGCTATGGATAGAGTTGTGAGCAGGAGGGTGGATGTGCTTGAAATAAGATGTTTGAGGACAATATGTGGTTTGAGGTGGTTTGATCGAGTAAGTAATGTAAGGGTAAGAGAGATGTGTGGTAAGAAAAAGAGTGTGGTTGAGAGAGGAGAAGAGGGTGTTTTGAAATGGTTTGGTCACATGGAGAGAATGAGTGCGGAAAGATTGGCAGAGTGGATATATGTGTCAGAGGTGGAGGGAACGAGGAGAAGTGGGAGACCTAATTGGAGGTGTTAGGATGGAGTGAAAAAGATTTTGATTGATCGGGGCCTGAACATGCAGGAGGGTGAAAGGTGTGCAAGGAATAGAGTGAATTGGAATGATGTGGTATACCGGGGTCGACGTGCTGTCAATGGATTGAACCAGGGCATGTGAAGTGTTGGGGTAAACCATGGAAAGTTCTGTGGGGCCTGGATGTGGAAAGGGAGCTGTGGTTTCGGTGCATTATTACATGACAGCTAGAGACTGAGTGTGAACGAATGTGGCCTTTGTTGTCTTCCTAGCGCTACCTCGCACACATAAGGGGGGAGGGGTTGTTATTTCATGTGTAGCGCGGTGGCTATGGGAATGAATAAAGGCAGACAGTATGAATTATGTACATGTGTATATATGTATATGTCTCTGTATGTATATATATGTATACGTTGAGATGTATAGAAATGTATATTTGCGTGTGTGGACGTGTATGTATATACATGTGTATGTTCCATTCTTTCGTCTTTTTCCTTGCGCTCCTAACGCTAACGCAGGAGACAGCGATAAAGCAAAATAAATAAATATATATATATATATATATATATATATATATATATATATATATATATATATATATATATATAAGAAAGGTGCAAGAGGTGAAAAATAGGGCAAATGAGAGTTGGGGTGAGAGAGTATCATAAAATATTAGGGAGACTAAAAAGATGTGCTGGAGGGAGGTAAATAAAGTGCGTAAGACAAGGGAGCAAATGGGAACTTCAGTGAAGGGCGCAAATGGGGAGGTGATAGCAAGTAGTGGTGATGTGAGAATGAGATGAAGTGAGTATTTTGAAGGTTTGTTCAATGTGTTTGATGATAGAGTGGCAGATATAGGGTGTTTTGGTCGAGGTGGTGTGCAAAGTGAGAGGGTTAGGGAAAATGATTTGGTAAACAGAGAAGAGGTAGTAAAAGCTTTGCGGAAGATGAAAGCCGTCTAGGCAGCAGGTTTGGATGGTATTGCAGTGGAATTTATTAAAAAAGGGGGTGACTGTATTGTTGACTGGTTGGTAAGGTTATTTAATATATGTATGATTCATGGTGAGGTGCCTGAGGATTGGCGGAATGCGTGCAGAGTGCCATTGTACAAAGGCAAAGGGGATAAGAGTGAGTGCTCAAATTACAGAGGTATAAGTTTGTTGAGTAGTCCTGGTAAATTATATGGGAGGGTATTAATTGAGAGGGTGAAGGCATTTACAGAGCATCAGACTGGGGAAGAGCAGTGTGGTTTCAGAAGTGGTAGAGGATGTGTGGATCAGGTGTTTGCTTTGAAGAATGTATGTGAGAAATACTTAGAAAAGCAAATGGATTTGTATGTAGCTTTATGGATCTGGAGAAGGCATATGATAGAGTTGATAGAGATGCTCTGTGGACGGTATTAAGAATATATGATGTGGGAGGCAAGTTGTTAGAAACAGTGAAAAGTTTTTATCGAGGATGTAAGGCATGTGTACGTGTAGGAAGAGAGGAAAGTGATTGGTTTTCAGTGAATGTAAGTTTGCGGCAGGGGTGTGTGATGTCTCCATGGTTGTTTAATTTGTTTATGGATGGGGTTGTTAGGGAGGTAAATGCAAGAGTTTTGGAAAGAGGGGCAAGTATGAAGTCTGTTGTGGAGGAGAGAGCTTGGGAAGTGAGTCAGTTGTTGTTCGCTGATGATACAGCGCTGGTTGCTGATTCATGTGGGAAACTGCAGAAGTTGGTGACTGAGTTTGGTAAAGTGTGTGAAAGATGAAAGTTAAGAGTAAATGTGAATAAGAGCAAGGTTATTAGGTAAAGTTGGGTTGAGGGCCAAGTCAATTGGGAGGTAAGTTTGAATGGAGAAAAACTGGTGAAAGTAAAGTGTTTTAGATATCTGGGAGTGGTTCTGGCAGCGGATGGAACCATGGAAGCGGAAGTGAATCATAGGGTGGGGGAGGGGGGCGAAAATCCTGGGAGCATTGAAGAATGTGTGGAAGTCGAGAATATTATCTCGGAAAGCAAAAATGGCTGTTTTAATGAATAGTGGTTCCAACAATGTTGTATGGTTGCGAGGCGTGGGCTATGGATAGAGTTGTGCGCAGGTGGATGGATGTGCTGGAAATGAGATGTTTGAGGACAATGTGTGGTATGACGTGGTTTGATTGAGTAAGTAATGTAAGGGTAAGAGAGATGTGTGGAAATAAAAAGAGCGTGGTTGAGAGAGCAGAAGAGGGTGTTTTGAAATGGCTTGGGCACATGGAGAGAATGAGTGAGGAAAGATTGACCAAGAGGATACACGTGTCGGAGATGGAGGGAACGAGGAGAAGTGGGAGACCAAGTTAGAGGTGGAAAGATGGAGTGAAAAAGATTTTGAGTGATCGAGGCCTGAACATGCAAGAGGGTGAAAGGTGTGCAAGGAATAGAGTGAATTTGATTGATGTGGTATGCCGGGGTCGACGTGCTGTCAATGGATTGAATCAGGGCATGTGAAGCGCCTGGGGTAAACCATGGAAAGTTCTGCGGGGCCTGGATGTGGAAAGTCAGCTGTGGTTTCGGGCATTATTGCATGACAGCTAGAGACTGAGTGTGAATGAATGGGGCCTTTGTTGTCTTTTCCTAGCGCTACCTCGCACACATGAGGGAGGAGGGGGATGTTATTCCATGTGTGGCGAGGTGGCGACGAGAATGAATAAAGGCAGACAGTGTGAATTGTGTGCATGGGTATATATGTATGTGTCTGTGTGTGTATATATATGTGTGTACATTGAGATGTATGGGTGTGTATATTTGCGTGTGTGGACGTGTATGTATATACATGTGTATGGAGGTGGGTTGGGCCATTTCTTTCGTCTGTTTCCTTGAGCTACCTCGCAAACGCGGGAGACAGCGACTAAGAAAAATAAAATGTATATATATATATATATATATATATATATATATATATATATATATATATATATATAATATATATATATATTTCTTTTTTGCTTTGTCGCTGTCTCCCGCAGTTGCGAGGTAGCGCAAGGAAACAGACGAAAGAAATGGCCCAACCCACCCCCATACACATGTATATACATACGTCCACACACGCAAATATACATACCTACACAGCTTTCCATGGTTTACCCCAGACGCTTCACATGCCCTGATTCAATCCACTGACAGCACGTCAACCCCGGTATACCACATCGATCCAATTCACTCTATTCCTTGCCCTCCTTTCACCCTCCTGCATGTTCAGGCCCCGATCACACAAAATCTTTTTCACTCCATCTTTCCACCTCCAATTTGGTCTCCCACTTCTCCTCGTTCCCTCCACCTCCGACACATATATCCTCTTGGTCAATCTTTCCTCACTCATTCTCGCCACGTGCCCAAACCATTTCAAAACACCCACTTCTGCTCTCTCAACCACGCTCTTTATATTTCCACACATCTCTCTTACCCTTACGTTACTTACTCGATCAAACCACCTCACACCACACATTGTCCTCAAACATCTCATTTCCAGCACATCCATCCTCCTGCGCACAACTCTATCCATAGCCCACGCCTCGCAACCATACAACATTGTTGGAACCAGTATTCCTTCAAACATACCCATTTTTGCTTTCCAAGATAATCTTCTCGACTTCCACACATTCTTCAAGGCTCCCAGGATTTTCGCCCCCTCCCCCACCCTATGATCCACTTCCGCTTCCATGGGTCCATCCGCTGCCAGATCCACTCCCAGATATCTAAAATACTTTACTTCCTCCAGTTTTTCTCCATTCAAACTTACCTCCCAATTGACTTGACTCTCAACCGTACTGTACCTAATTACCTTGCTCTTATTCACATTTACTCTTAACTTATATATATATATATATATATATATATATATATATATATATATATATATATATATATATATATATATATATATATATATATATATATATATATATATATATATATATATATATATTATCCCTGGGGATAGGTGATTAAGAATACTTCCCACGTATTCCCTGCGTGTCGTAGAAGGCGACTAAAAGGGGAGGGAGCGGGGGGCTGGAAATCCTCCCCTCTCGTTTTTTTTTTAATTTTCCAAAAGAAGGAACAGAGGGGGCCAGGTGAGGATATTCCAGAAAAGTCCCAGTCCTCTGTTGCTAACGCTACCTCGCTAACGCGGGAAATGGCGAATAGTTTAAAAGAATATATATATATATATATATATATATATATATATATATATATATATATATATATATATATCTTTCTTTTCTTTCATACCATTCGCCATTTCCCGCATTAGCGAGGTAGCGTTAAGAACATGGGACTGGGCCTTAGAGGGAATATCCTCACCTGGCCCCCTTCTCTGTTCCTTCTTTCCGAAAGAAGGAGGGATATATATATATATATATATATATATATATATATATATATATATATATATATATATATATATATATATATATATATATATATATATATATAATATATATATATATATATATATATATATATATATATATATATATATATATATATATATATATATATATATATATATATATATATATATATATATATATATATATATATATATATATATATATATATATATATATATATATATATATATATATATATATATATACGTGTGGGTGTGTGTCTATTTATAGGACAAGCAGGTCTCTGAGAGAACTGCGTGAAATTTTATGCATGATGATGTGTAGTATTATGTCTGGAGGTATTGGAATACGATTCTTTCCAATTAGATTCGTGCTCATCAGAAAGTTTTAGTATTTCAATCTCCTTTTTTGAATAATCTGCTGCTTGTCCTTCAAGTGTCTGGTGTATCTCTTATGACTCTGTTGGTGTGGTGTTCATGCTGGGAACCTTGAAGTTACTAGCAGCATTATTGTGCTGACCACTGTTCGCACACAATATGCATCGTCACATTTCTATGATGATAATTTTCTTATTATAGTGTATATTCACGTCAATATGGGAATCACTCTTTCATCACCACAGTAATATTGATATTGTATTTCTATTGTTGTGCCTTCAGTGCAGCATTGTCACCACAGTAATACTGTGTCTATGTGTTGACAAAAGTACAGATTTTCTGTAATATCACTGCTTCTCCAACACTCATGTACTAACAATAATGTCAGACCATTATATTGTTGTAAGTGTAGGTCACTTGCATTACTATCAGTACACGATTTCTACTGTAGCGTCACTAATAAAACACTTCACTTAAAACCTATCATATCGTCACTATTATAACATCACTTTCTCTCTCTCACCTGTGTTGTAATGCTTATTGCACCTGTCACATCTATACTGTTATAGTTTAAAGTAACCTTCATGCAGTGCCATAGCTACTCCTGTTCTGCCCTTGCAGTTCTCATTACCAATAACCATAACAAATGAGATCTCACTAATGTACCGTCTCCACTATACCTCGAAGGAACTGTTGGCAATATACGGTGCCAGCTGGTCCCGGCAGGTCTTATACCCATCATGGACTTTCAGCACCTGGTGTTCCAGCAAACTTGGCATCTTACACCCTTTCGGCGTCCCTGTGGGAGATTATCACAGTTACTAGTATCACTCACCAGCCACTGCTGATGGAGTTCAGATGACACTGACCTACTGAGGAATATCTTGTGTCGCTCACAAGCCACTGCTGATGGAATTCAGGTGGCACTGACCTACCGAGGATTATCTTATGTCTCTCACCAATCACTGCTGAGGGACTTCAGGTGGCACTCACGTACTGAGAAATATCTTATATCACTGTAAATCCACTGCGGAAAGACTTCAGGTGACACTCACCTAAGGAGGAATATCTTATTTCACCCACCAGCCACTGCTGTGAGACTTCAGGTGGCATTCATCTACTGAGGAATATCTTATGTCACTCACCAGCCACTGCTGAGGGACTTCAGGTGGCACTCACCTACACAGGAATATCTTATGTCTCTTACCAGCCAATGCTGAGGGACTTCAGGTGGCACTCACCAGCCACTGCTAAGGGATTTCAGGTGGCACTCACTAGCCGCTAATGAGGAATATCTTATGTCACTTACCAGCCACTGCTGAGGGACATTAAGTGGCAGTCACCTACTAAGGAATATCTTATGTCACTCAAAAGCCACTGCTGGAAGGGTAGTGAGTGATGGGATAAAGTACAGGTGTTAGTGAAAGAGAAAAGAGAGGCGTTTGGACGATACTTGTTAGGAAGGAATGCAAATGACTGGGAGATGTATAAAAGAAAGAGGCAGGAGGTCAAGAGAAAAGTGCAAGAGGTGAAATAGAAGGCAAATGAGAGTTGAGGTGAGAGAGTATCATTAAACTTTAGGGAGAATAAAAAGATGTTTTGGAAAGAGGTAAATAATGTATGTAAGGCATGAGAACAAATGGGAATATCGGAGGGGGCAAATGGGGAATTGATAACAGGTACTGAAGAAGTGAGGAAGAGATGGAGTGAGTATCATGAAGGTTTGTTGAATGTGTTTGATGATAACGTGGCAGATATAGGGTGTTTTGGTCGGGGCGGTGTGCGAAGTGAGAGGGGACAAGGAGAATGGTTTGGTTAAGAGAGAAGAGGTAGTGAAAGCCTTGCAGAAAATGAAATCCGGCAAGGCGGCGGGTTTGAATGGTATTACGGTAGAATCCATCTAAAAAGGAGATGACTTTTGTTGATTGGTTGGTAAAGATATTCAGTGCATGTATGGATCATGGTGAAATACCTGAGGATTGGTAGAATGCATGCATAGTGCCATTTCATAATGACAAAGGGGATAAAGATGAGCGTTCAAACTACAGAGGTATAAGTTTATTGAATATTCCTGGGAAATCATATAGGAGGGTATTGATTAAGAGGGCAAAGGCATGAACAGACATCAGATTCGGAAGAGCAGTGTGGTTTCAGAAGTGGTAGAGCATGCGTGAATCAGGTGTTTGCTTTGAAGAATGTGCATGAGAAATACTTAGGAAAAGGCATATGATAGGGTTGGTAGAGATGCTTTTTGGAAGGTGTTAAAAGTATATGGTGTGGGGGGGGGTAAGTTGCTAAAAGCAGTGGAAAGTTTTTGCCAAGATGTAAGGCACGTGTAAGAGTAGGAGAAGAGGAGAGTGATTGGTTCCCAGTGAATGTCGGTGTGCGGAGGGGTGTATGATGTCCCCTTGTTTGTTTAATTTGTTTATGGATAGGGTGGCTGGGGAGGTAAACGCAAGAGTTTTGGAGAGAGGGGCGAGTGTGCAATATGTTGGGGATGAGAGGGTCTGGGAAGAGTCAGTTGTTGTTCGCCGATGATACACTTTAGTAGCTGATTCCAGTGAGAAACTGCAGAAGTTGGTGACTGAGTTTGGAAAAGTGTGTGAAAGGAGAATGCTGAAAACTACTGTGAATAGGAACAAGGTTATTAGGTTTAGTAGGGTTGAGGGACAAGTTAAATAGGATGCAAGTTTGAATGGAGAAAAATTGGAGGAGGTGAAGTGTTTTAGATTTCTAGGAGTGGGCGTAAAAGCAAATGAAACCGTGAGATTGTCGGAACGCAGGTAGAGTGCCACTGTATAAAGGCAATGGACATTAAGGAGTATATTCAAAGTACAGAGGTATAAGTTTCTTGAGCATACCTGGTAAGTTGTATGGAAGGGTATTGATTGAGAAGGTGAAGGAATGCATAGAGCACCAGGTTGGGGAGGAGTAGTGTGGTTTCAGAAGTGGTAGAGGATGTGCGGATTAGGTGTTTTTCGTAAAGGAATCTGTGTGAGAAATATCTAGAGAAACTGGAGGAATAGTATGTGATATTTATGGACATAGAGTAAGCGTTTGATAGTGTGTACAGAGATGGCTTGTAGAAGACATCAAGAATATACGATGTGAGGAAAGCTGATAGAAACTGGAAGTTTTTATCAAGGGTGTAATGCATTTCTACGAATAGGAAGAGAAGAGAGTAAATGGTCCCAAGTGAAGGTTGGTCTGTGGAAAGGGTGCGTGATGGCATAATGGATTTTCAACTTTTCTGCTTACATGGAGAGGGAGGTAAATGCAAGAATTGTGAATAAAGGGGCGAATATGCAGACTGTGGGTGATGAGAGGCATTGAAAACTGAGTCAGTTGTTGTTCGCCTATGATACAGCACGGTTGGCTGATTCGAGTAGGAAATTGCAGAAGTTAGTGATTGAGTCTGGAAGATTATTTAAAAAAAGGAACTTGAGAGTAAGTGTGATTAAAAGAGAAATTACTACGTTTAGGTTTAGCAGGGTTCACGGACAATTTAGTTAGGTTGTGAGTCTCAATGCAGAAAACTTGGAGGAAGTGAAGTGTCATAGAGATGATTAAAGGGCAAAGATTCTAGTTGCTCTAAAGAATGTGTAGAAAGAGAGAATCTTGTCTGGAAGGATAAAAATGGGTAACTACAAAGGTTAATATTAGTAGTCCAAGCAATGTTATATGGATGCGTGGCATGGGCTATAGATAAGGGCATGCAAAGGGTGGAAGTGTTAGAAATAAGACGTACGAGGAAAATATGAAGAGAGGTACTTTGATTGAGTAAGTATGGAAAGGGTAAGAGAGATGCGTGGTGATATAAAGAATGTGACTAAGAGAGCATTAGAGGGGGTGTTAATAAGTTTTCGACATATTTTGAGAATGAGCGAGGAAAGATTGGCAAAGAGATATGTGTCAGAGGTAGAGAGAACGAGGAGTATCTAGAGGCCAAATTGGAGATGAAAAGATAGAGTGAAAAAGATATCTGTCAGTGTCATTATCATTATTATTATCATTATCACTATCACTATTATTATCATTATCAATATTATTATTATTATTATTATTATTATTATTATTATTATTATTATTATTATTATTATTATTATTATTATTATTATTATTATTATTATAATAATTATTAGCATTATTATTATTATTCTTATTATCATTATTATTATTATTATTATTATTATTATTATTATTATTATTATTATTATTATTATTATTATTATTATTATTATTATCATTATCATTATTATTATTATCATTATTATTATTATCATTATTATTTTATTTATTATTATTATTATAATTATAATTATTATTATTATTATTATTATTATTATTATTATTATTATTATTATTATTATTATTATCATTATTATTATTATTATTATTATTATTATTATTATTATTATTATTATTATTATCATTATTATTATTATTATCATTATTATTATTATTATTATTATTATTATTATTATTATTATTATTATTATTATTATTATTATTATTATTATTATTATTATTATTATTATTATTATTATTATTATTATTATTATTATTATTATTATTATTATTATTATTATTATTATTATTATTATTATTATTATTATTATTATTATTATTATTATTATTATTATTATTATTATTATTATTATTATTATTATTATTATTATTATTATTATTATTATTATCATTATTATTATCATTATTATTATTATTATTATCATTATTATTATATTATTATTATTATTATTATTATTATTATTATTATCATTATTATTATTATTATTATTATTATTATTATTATTATTATTATTATCATTATTATTATCATTATTATTATTATTATTATTATTATTATTATTATCATTATTATTATTATTATTATTATTATTATTATCATTATTATTATTATTATTATTATTATTATTATTATTATTATTATTATTATTATTATTATTATTATTATTATTATATTATTATTATTATTATTATTATTATTATTATTATCATTATTATTATTATTATTATTATTATTATTATTATTATTATTATTATTGTTATTATTATTATTATTATTATCATCATAATTATCATTGTTATCATTATCATTAATATTATTATTCTTATTATTATTACTATTATTATTATTATTATTATCATTATTATTATTATTATTATTATTATTATTATTATTATTATTATTATTATTATCATTATTATTATTATTATCATCATTATTATCATTATTATTATTATTATTATTATTATTATTATTATTATTATTATTATTATTATTATTATTATCATTATTATTACTATTATCATTATAATTATTATTATCATAATTATTATTATTATAAATATTATCATTATCATTATTATTATTATCATTATTATTATTATTATTATTGTTCAATCATATCATTTATTTTGCTTTGTCGATGTCTCCCGCGTTTGCGAGGTAGCGCAAGGAAACAGACGAAAGAAATGGCCCAACCCACCCCATACACATGTATATATATACACGTCCGCACACGCAAATATACATACCCATACATCTCAATGTACACATATATATACACACACAGACGCATACATATATACACATGCACACAATTCACACTGTCTGCCTTTATTCATTCCCATCGCCACCTCGCCACACATGGAATACCATCCCCCTTCCCCCCTCATGTGTGCGAGGTAGCGCTAGGAAAAGACAACAAAGGCCCCATTCGTTCACACTCAGTCTCTAGCTGTCATGCAATGATCCCCAAATCCACAGCTCCCTTTCCACACCCAGGCCCTACACAACTTTCCATGGTTTACCCCAGACGCTTCACATGCCCTGATTCAATCCATTGACAGCACATCGACCCCCGTATACCAGATCGATCCAATTCACTCAATTCCTTGCACGCCTTTCACCCTCCTGCATGTTCAGGCCCCGATCACACAAAATCTTTCTCACTCCATCTTCCCACCTTCAATTTGGTCTCCCACTTCTCCTCGTTCCCTCCACCTCCGACAGGTGTATCATCTTGGTCAATCTTTCCTCACTCATTCTCTCCATGTGCCCAAACCATTTCAACACACCCTCTTAATGCTCTCTCAACCACGCTCTTTTTATTTCCACACATCTCTCTTACCCTTACATTACTTACTCGATCAAACCACCTCACACCACATATTGTCCTCAAACATCTCATTTCCAGCACATCCACCCTCTTGCGACATCTCTATCCATAGCCCACGACTCGCAATCATACAACATTGTTGGGACCACTATTCCTTCAAACATACCCATTTTTGCTTTCGGAGATAATATTCTCGACTTCCACACATTCTTCAAGGCTCCCAGGATTTTCGCCCCCTCCCCCACCCTATGATTCACTTCCGCTTCCATGGGTCCATCCGCTGCCAGATCCACTCCCAAATATCTAAAACACTTTACTTCCTCCAGTTTTTCTCCATTCAAACTTACCTCCCAATTGACTTGAGCCTCAACCCTACTGTACCTAATAACCTTGCTCTTATTCACATTTACTCTTAACTTTCTTCTTTCACACACTTTACCAAACTCAGTCACCAGCTTCCTCACTTTCTCACATGAATCAGCAACCAGCGCTGTATCATCAGCGAACAACAACTGACTCACCTCCCAAACTCCCTCATCCCCAACAGACTTCATACTTGCCCCTCTTTCCAAAACTCTTTCATTCACCTCCCTAACAACCCCCATCCATAAACAAATTAAACAACCATGGAGACATCACAACCCTGCCGCAAACCTACATTCACTGAGAACCAATCACTTTCCTCTCTTCCTACACGTACACATGCCTTACATCCTCGATAAAAACTTTTCACTGCTTCTAACAACTTGCCTCCCACACCATATATTCTTAGTACCTTCCACAGAGCATCTCTATCAACTCTGTCAAATGCCTTCTACAGACCCATAAATGCTATATACAAATCCATTTCCTTTTCTAAGTATTTCTCATATACATTCTTCAAAGCAAACACCTGATACACACATCCTCTACCACTTCTGAAACCACACCCTATCAATCATTGCCCTCCCATATAATTTACCATATAATCATAATTATATATATAATTATAATTATTATTATTATTATTATTATTATTATTATTATTATTATTATTATTATTATTATTATTATTATTATTACTATTATTATTATCATTATCATTATTATTATTAGTAGTATTATTATTATTGTTATTATTATTATTATTATTATTATTATTATTATTATTATCATTATTATTATTATTATTATTATTATTATTATTATTATTATTATTATTATTATTATTATCATTATTATTATTATTATTATTATTATTATTATTATTATTATTATTATTATTATTATTATTATTATTATTAGTATTATTATTGGTATTATTATTATTATTGTTATTATCATTATCATTATTATTATTATTATAATTATTATTATTATCATTATTATTATTATTATTATTATTATTATTATTATTATCATTATTATTATTATTATTATTATTATTATTATTATTATTATTATTATTATCATTATTATTATATCATTATTATATTATTATATTATTATATATTTACATATTTAATGTATGTATGACTCATGGTGAGGTGCCTGAGGATTGGCGGAATGCGTGCATAGTGCCATTGTACAAAGGCAAAGGGGATAAGAGTGAATGCTCAAATTACAGAGGTATAAGTTTGTTGAGTATTCCTGGTAAATCATATGGGAGGGTATTGATTGAGAGGGTGAAGGCATGTACAGAGCATCAGATTGGGGAAGAGCAGTGTGGTTTCAGAAGTGGTAGAGGATGTGTGGATCAGGTGTTTGCTTTGAAGAATGTATGTGAGAAATACTTAGAAAAGCAAATGGATTTGTATGTAGCATTTATTGATCTGGAGAAGGCATATGATAGAGTTGATAGAGATGCTCTGTGGAAGGTATTAAGAATATATGGTGTGGGAGGAAAGTTGTTAGAAGCAGTGAAAAGTTTTTATCGAGGATGTAAGGCATGTGTACGTGTAGGAAGAGAGGAAAGTGATTGGTTCTCAGTGAATGTAGGTTTGCGGCAGGGGTGTGTGATGTCTCCATGGTTGTTTAATTTGTTTATGGATGGGGTTGTTAGGGAGGTAAATGCAAGAGTTTTGGAAAGAGGGGCAAGTATGAAGTCTGTTGGGGATGACAGAGCTTGGGAAGTGAGTCAGTTGTTGTTCGTTGATGATACAGCGCTGGTGGCTGATTCATGTGAGAAACTGCAGAAGCTGGTGACTG
>NC_092254.1:16582500-16595000 GCF_036320965.1 Panulirus ornatus
ACCAGTCCATTTTCAGCACATACATCTACAAGCTCTTCCCCATTTCCTTTTACAACACTGAACACCCCATGTATACCAATTATTCCCTCAACTGCCACATTACTCACCTTTGGATTCAGTTCACCCATCACTATAAACCGGTCTCGTGCAACAAAACTACTAACACACCCACTCAGCGGCTCCCAAAACACTTGCCTCTTATGATCTTTCTTTTCATGACCAGGTGCATAGGCTAAAATGATCACCCATCTCTCTCCATCCAATTTTAGTTTTACCCATATCAATCTAGAGTTTACTTTCTTACACTCTATCACATACTCCCACCATTCCTGTTTCAGGAGCACTGCTACTTCTTCCTTTGCTCTTCTCCACTCACCAGCCCCTGAATTTACTCCAAAGTCATTGCCAAACCACTCTTCCCCTTTACCCTCGAACTTTGTTTCACTTACAGCCAAAACATCATGGTTCCTACCCTCAAACATACTACCTATCTCTCCTTTTTTCTCATCTTGGTTACATCCACACACATTTAGACACCCCAGTCTGAGCCTACGAGGAGGATGAGCACTCCCCGTGTGACTCCTTCTTCTGTTTCTCCTTTTAGAAATTTAGAATACAATGAGGGGAGGGTTTCCAGCTCCCCGCTCCCGTCCCCTTTAATCGCCCTCTATGACACACGAAAATGGGTGGGAAGTCTTCTTTCTCTCCTATCCCCAGGGATAGTAATAATAAACATTTTAATCAATTTATTGTAATTAGTCGCTGTCTCCCGCGTTACCAAGGTAGCGCAAGGGAAAAGACGATACAATTGCCCAACCCAACCAAACACACTTGTATATACATAAACGCCGACACACGCACCTATACATATCAATACATTTCAACATTTTTTTTTTTTCCAAAAGAAGGAACAGAGAAGGGGGCCAGGTGAGGATATTCCCTCAAAGGCCCAGTCCTCTGTTCTTAACGCTACCTCGCTATCGCGGGAAATGCCAAATAGTATGAAAAAAAAAAAAAAAAAAAAAAAAATATATATATATATATATATATATATATATATATATATATATATATATATATATATATATATATATATATATATATATACAGATATATATATATATATATATACATATATATATATATATATATATATATATATATATATATATATATATATATATATATATATATATACATATATATTTACCAAATCATTTTCCCTAACCCTCTCACTTTGCACACCACCTCGACCAAAACACCCTATATCTGCCACTCTATCATCAAACACATTCAACAAACCTTCAAAATACTCACTCCATCTCCCTCTCACATCACCACTACTTGTTATCACCTCCCCATTTGCGCCCTTCACTGAAGTTCCCATTTGCTCCCTTGTCTTACGCACTTTATTTACCTCCTTCCAGAACATCTTTTTATTCTCCCTAAAATTTAATGATACTCTCTCACCCCAACTTTCATTTGCCCTTTTTTTCACCTCTTGCACCTTTCTCTTGACCTCCTGTATCTTTCTTTTATACATCACCCACTCAATTGCATTTTTTCCCTGCAAAAATCGTCCAAATGCCTCTCTCTTCTCTTTCACTAATACTCTTACTTCTTCATCCCACCACTCACTACCCTTTCTATTCAACCCACCTCCCACTCTTCTCATGCCACAAGCATCTTTTGCGCAATCCATCACTGATTCCCTAAATACATTCCATTCCTCCCCCACTCCCCTTACCTCCTTTGTTCTCACCTTTTTCCATTCTGTACTCAGTCTCTTCTGGTACTTCCTCACACAGGTCTCCTTCTCAAGCTCACTTACTCTCACGAACCTCTTCACCCCAACATTCACTCTTCTTTTCTGACAACCCATACAAATCTTCACCTTAGCCTCCACAAGATAATGATCAGACATCCCTCCAGTTGCACCTCTCAGCACATTAACATCCAAAAGTCTCTCTTTCGCACGCCTGTCAATTAACACGTAATCCAATAACGCTCTCTGGCCATCTCTCCTACTTACATAAGTATACTTATGTATATCTCGCTTTTTAAACCAGGTATTCCCAATCATCAGTCCTTTTTCAGCACATAAATCTACAAGCTCTTCACCATTTCCATTTACAACACTGAACACCCCATGTATACCAATTATTCCCTCAACTGCCACATTACTCACCTTTGCATTCAAATCACCCATCACTATAACCCGGTCTCGTGCATCAAAACCACTAACACACTCATTCAGCTGCTCCCAAAACACTTGCCTCTCTTGATCTTTCTTTTCATGCCCAGGTGCATATGCACCAATATATATATATATATATATATATATATATATATATATATATATATATATATATATATATATATATATATATATATATATATATATATATATATATATATATATATATATATATATATATATATATATATATATATATATATATATATATATATATATATATATATATATATATATATATATATATATATATATATATATATATATATATATATATATATATATATATATATATATATATATATATATATATATATATATATATATATATATATATATATATATAATATATATATATATATATATATATATAATATATATATATATATATATATATATATATATATATATATATATATATATATATATATATATATATATATATATATATATATATATATATATATATATATATATATATATATATATATATATATATATATATATATATATATATATATATATATATATATATATATATATATATATATATATATATATATATATATATATATATATATATATATATATATATATATATATATATATATATATATATATATATATATATATATATATATATATATATATATATATATATATATATATATATATATATATATATATATATATATATATATATTATATATATATATATATATATATATATATATATATATATATATATATATATATATATATATATATATATATATATATATATATATATATATATATATATATATATACCATGGAGACATCACACACCCCTGCCGCAAACCTACATTCACTGAGAACCAGTCACTCTCCTCTCTTCCTACACGTACACATGCCTTACATTCTCGATAAAAACTTTTCACTGCCTCTAACAACTTGCCTCCCACATCATATATTCTTAATACCTTCCACAGAGCATCTCTATCAACTCTATCATATGCCTTGTCCAGATCCATAAATGCTACATACAAATCCATTTGCTTTTCTAAGTATTTCTCACATACATTCTTCAAAGCAAACACCTGATCCACACATCCTCTACCACTTCTGAAACCACACTGCTCTTCCCCAATCTGATGCTCTGTACATGCCTTCACCCTCTCAATCAATACCCTCCCATATGATTTACCAGGAATACTCAACAAACTTATACCTCTGTAATTTGAGCACTCACTCTTATCCCCTTTGCCTTTGTACAATGGCACTATGCACGAGTTCCGCCAATCCTCAGGCACCTCACCATGAGTCATACATACATTAAATAACCTTACCAACCAGTCAATAATACAGTCACTCCCTTTTTTTAATAAATTCCATTGCAATACCATCCAAACCTGCTGCCTTGCCGGCTTTCATCTTCCGCAAAGCTTTTACTACCTCTTCTCTGTTTACCAAATCATTTTCCCTAACCCTCTTACTTTGCACAGCACCTCGACCAAAACACCCTATATCTATCTGCCACTCTATCATCAAACACATTCAACAAACCTTCAAAATACTCACTCCATCTTCTCACATTCTCATATCACCACTACTTGTTATCACCTCCCCATTTGCGCCCTTCACTGAAGTTCCCATTTGCTCCCTTGTCTTACGCACTTTATTTACCTCCTTCCAGAACATCTTTTTATTCTCCCTAAAATTTAATGATACTCTCTCACCCCAACTCTCATTTGCACTCTTTTTCACTTTTGTTTATGGATGGGGTTGTTAGGGAGGTGAATGCAAGAGTTTTGGAAAGAGGGGCAAGTATGAAGTCTGCTGGGGATGAGAGAGCTTGGGAAGTGAGTCAGTTGTTGTTCGCTGATGATACAGCGCTGGTGGCTGATTCATGTGAGAAACTGCAGAAGCTGGTGACTGAGTTTGGTTAAGTGTGTGAAAGAAGAAAGTTAAGAGTAAATGTGAATAAGAGCAAGGTTATTAGGTACAGTAGGGTTGAGGGTCAAGTCAATTGGGAGGTAAGTTTGAATGGAAAAAACTGGAGGAAGTAAAGTGTTTTAGATATCTGGGAGTAGATCTGGCAGCGGATGGAACCATGGAAGCGGAAGTGGATCATAGGGTGGGGGAGGGGGCGAAAATTCTGGGAGCCTTGAAGAATGTGTGGAAGTCGAGAACATTATTTCGGAAAGCAAAAATGGGTATGTTTGAAGGAATAGTGGTTCCAACAATGTTGTATGGTTGCGAGGCGTGGGCTATGGATAGAGTTGTGCGCAGGAGGATGGATGTGCTGGAAATGAGATGTTTGAGGACAATGTGCGGTGTAAGGTGGTTTGATCGAGTAAGTAACGTAAGGGTAAGAGAGATGTGTGGAAATAAAAAAGAGCGTGGTTGAGAGAGCAGAAGAGGGTGTTTTGAAATGGTTTGGGCACATGGAGAGAATGAGTGAGGAAAGATTGACCAAGAGGATATATGTGTCGGAGGTGGAGGGAACGAGGAGAAGTGGGAGACCAAATTGGAGGTGGAAATATGGAGTGAAAAAGATTTTGTGTGATCGGGGCCTGAACATGCAGGAGGGTGAAAGGAGGGCAAGGAATAGAGTGAATTGGATCGATGTGGTATACCGGGGTTGACGTGCTGTCAGTGGTTTGAATCAGGGCATGTGAAGCGTCTGGGGTAAACCATGGAAAGCTGTGTAGGTATATATATTTGCGTGTGTGGACGTATTTATATACATGTGTATGGGGGTGGGTTGGGCCATTTCTTTCGTCTGTTTCCTTGCGGTACCTCGCAAGCGCGGGAGACAGCGACAAAGCAAAAAAAAAGAAAAAAATATATATATACACATATATGTACATATTTTTTTTTTCAAACTATTCGCCATTTCCCGCTTTAGCGAGTTAGCGTTAAGAAAAGAGAACTGGGCCTTTGAGGGAACATCTTCACCTGGCCCCCTTCTCTGTTCCTTCTTTTGGAAAATTAAAAAAAAAAGATAATGAGAGGGGAGGATTTCCAGCCCCCCGTTCCCTCCCCTTTTAGTCGCCTTCTACGACACGCAGGGAATACGTGGGAAGCATTCTCTCTCCCCTATCCCCAGGGATATATATATATATATATATATATATATATATATATATATATATATATATATATATATATATATATATATATATATATATTTATCTATTTATTTTGCTTTGTCGCTGTCTCCCGCGTTAGCAAGGTAGCGCAAAAAAACCGACGAAAGAATGGCCTAACCCACCCACATACACATGTATATACATACACCTCCCCACACGCAAATATACATACCTATACATTTCAATGTACACATATATATACACACACAGGCATATACATATATAAACATGTACATAATTCATACTGTCTGCCTTTAATCATTCCCATCGCCACCAAGCCACACATGGAATAACAACCCCCTCCCCCCTCATGTGTGCGAGGTAGCGCTAGTAAAAGACAACAAAGGCCCCATTCGTTCACACTCAGTCTCTACCTGTCCTGTAATAATGCACCGAAACCACAGCTCCCTTTCCACATCCAGGCCCCACAGAACTTTCCATGGTTTACCCCAGACGCTTCCCATGCCCTGGTTCAATCCATTGACAGCACGTCGACCACGGTATACCACATCGTTCCAATTCACTCTATTCCTTGCACGCTTTTCACCCTCCTGTATGTTCAGGTCCCGATCACTCAAAATCTTTTTCACTCCATCTTTCCACTTCCAATTTGGTCTCTCACTTCTCGTTCCCTCCACATCTGACACATATATCCTCTTGGTCAATCTTTCCTCACTCATTCTCTCTATGTGACCAAACCATTTCAAAACACCCTTTCTGCTCTCTCAACCACACTCTTTCAATTTCCACACATCTCTCTTAAACTTACATTTCTTACTCGATTAAACCCACCTCACAGCACATATTGTCCTCAAACATCTCATTTCCAGCACATCCACCCTCCTGCGCACAACTTTATCCATAGCCCACGCCTCGCAGCCATACAACATTGTTGGAACCACTATTCCTTCAAACATACACATTTTTGCTTTCCGAAATAATGTTCTCGACTTCCGAACATTCTTCAAGGCTTCGCCCCCTCCCCCACCCTATGATTCACTTCCCCTTCCATGTTTCCACCCGCTGCCAGATCCACTCCCAGACATCTAAAACACTTTACTTCCTCCAGTTTTTCTCCATTCAAACTTACATCCTAGTTGACTTGACCCTCAATCCTACTGTAAATAATAACCTTGCTCTTGTTTATGTTTACTCATAACTTTTTTCTTTCACACGCTTTACCAAACTCAGTCACCAGCTTCTGCAGTTTCTCACAAGAATCATCCACCAGCGCTGTATCATCAGCGAACAACAACTGACTCACTTCCCAAGATCTCTCATCCACAACAGACTGCATACTTGCCCCTCTTTCCAAAACTCTTGCATTCACCTCCCTAACAACCCCCTCCATAAACAAATTAAACAAATATGGAGACATCACACACCCCTGCCGCAAACCTACATTCACTAAGAACCAATCCCTTTCCTCTCTTCCTACACGTACATATGCCTTACATCCTCGATAAAAACTTTTCACTGCTTCTAACAACTTGCCTCCCACACTATATATTCTTAATACCTTCCACAGAGCATCTCTATCAACTCTATCATATGCCTTCTCCAGATACATAAATACTTTATACAAATCCATTTGCTTTTCTAAGTATTTCTCACATCCATTCTTCAAAGCAAACACCTGATCCACACATCCTCTACCACTTCTGAAGCCACGCTTCTCTAACCAGATCTGATGCTCTGTACATGCCTTCACCCTCTCAATCAATACCCTCCCATATAATTTACCAGGAATACTCAGAAAACTTATACCTCTGTAATTTGAGCATTTACTCTTATCCCCTTTACCTTTGTACAATGGCACTATGCAAGCATTCCACCAATCCTAAGGCACCTCACCATGAATCATACATACATTAAATAATCTTACCAAACAGTCAACAATACAGTCACCCCTTTTTTAATAAATTCCACTGCAATACCATCCAAACCTGCTGCCTTGCCGGCTTTCATCTTCCGCAAAGCTTTTACTACCTCTTCTCTGTTTACCAAATCATTTTCCCTAACCCTCTCACTTTGTACACCAACATAAACACCCTATATTTGCCTCTCTATCATCAAACACATTCAACAAACCTTCAAAATACTCACTCCATCTCCTTCTCACATCACAACTACTTGTTATCACCTCCCCATTAGCCCCCTTCACTGAAGTTCCCATTTGTTCCCTTGTCTTATTCACTTTATTTACCTCCTTCCAAAACATCTTTTCATTCTCCCTAAATTTAATGATACTCTCTCACCCCAACCCTCATTTGCCCTCTTTTTCATTTCTTGCACCTTTCTCTTGACCTCCTGCCTCTTTCTTTTATACATCTCCCACTCAATTGCATTTTTTCCCTGCAAAAATCGTCCAAATGCCTCTCTCTTCTCTTTCACTAATAATCTTACTTCTTCATCACACCACTCACTACCCTTTTTAATCAACCCACCTCCCACGCTTCTCATGCCACAAGCATCTTATGCGCAAGCCATCACTGCTTCCCTAAATACATCCCACTCTTCTCCCACTCCCCTTACCTCCTTTGTTATCACCTTTTTCCACTCTGTACTCAGTCTCTCCTGGTACTTCCCCACACAATTCTCCTTCCCAAGCTCACTTACTCTCGCCACTCTCTTCACCCCAACATTCTCTCTTCTTTTCTGAAAACCCCTATAAATCTTCACCTTCGCCATCACAAGATAATGATCAGACATCCCTCCAGTTGCACCTTTCAGCACATTTACATCCAAAAGTCTCTCTTTCGCGCGCCTGTCAATTAACACGTAATCAATAACGCTCTCTGGCCATCTCTCCTACTTACATAGGTATACTTATGTATATCTCGCTTTTTAAAACAGGTATTCCCAATCACCAATCCTTTTTCAGCACAATTCCACAAACTCTTCACCATTTCCATTTACAACACTGAACCCCACATGTATACCAATCATTCCCTCAACTGCCACATTACTCACCTTTGCATTCAAATCACCCATCACTATAACCCGGTCTTGTGCATCAAAACCACTAACACACTCATTCGGCTGCTTCCAAAACACTTGCCTCTCATGATGTTTCTTCTCATGCCCAGGTGCATATGCACCAATAATCACCCATGTCTCTCCAGTAACTTTCAGTTTTACCCATATCAATCTAGAATTTACCTTCTTACACTCTGTCACATACTCCCACAACTCCTGTTTCAGGAGTTATGCTACTCCTTCCCTTGCTCTTGTCCTCTCACTAACCCCTGACTTTACTCTCAAGACATTCCCCAACAACTCTTCCCCTTTACCCTTGAGCTTCGCTTCACTCAGAGCCAAAACATCCAGGTTCCTTTCCTCAAATATACTATCTATCTCTCCTTTTTTCTCATCTTGGTTTCATCCACACACATTTAGACACCCCAATCTGAGCTTTCGAGGAGGATGAGAACTCCCCGCGTGACTCCTTCTGTTTCCCCTTTTAGAAAGTTAAAATATAAGGAGGGGAGGGTTTCTGGCCCCCCGCTCCCGTCCCTTCTAGTCACCTTCTACGACACGTGAGGAATGCGTGGGAAGTATTCTTTTTCCCCTATCCCCAGGGATATATATATATATATATATATATATATATATATATATATATATATATATATATATATATATATATATATATATATATATATATATATATATATATGCATATATATATATATATATATATATATATATATATATATATATATATATATATATATATATATATATATATATATATATATATATGTATATATATATATATATATATATATATATATATATATATATATATATATATATATATATATATATATATATATATATATATATATATATATATATATATATATATACACATACATATATTGGGGTGAGAGAGTATCATTAAATTTTAGTGAGAATAAAAAGATGTTCTGGAAGGAGGTAAATAAAGTGCGTAAGACAAGGGAGCAAATGGGAACTTCAGTGAAGGGCGCAAATGGGGAGGTGATAACAAGTAGTGGGGATGTGAGAAGGAGATGGAGTGAGTATTTTGAAGGTTTGTTGAATGTGTTTGATGATAGAGTGGCAGATATAGGGTGTCTTGGACGAGGTGGTGTGCAATGTGAGAGGGTTAGGGAAAATTATTTGGTAAACAGAGAAGAGTTAGTAAAAGCTTTGCGGAAGATGAAAGCCGGCAAGGCAGCAGGTTTGGATGGTATTGCAGTGGAATTTATTAAAAAAGGGGGTGACTGTATTATTGACTGGTTGGTAAGGTTGTTTAATGTATGTATGACTCATGGTGAGCTGCCTGAGGATTGGCGGAATGCGTGCATAGTGCCATTGTACAAAGGCAAAGGGGATAAGAGTGAGTGCTCAAATTTCAGAGGTATAAGTTTGTTGAGTATTCCTGGTAAATTATATGGGAGGGTATTGATTGAGAGGGTGACGGCATGTACAGAGCATCAGATTGGGGAAGAGCAGTGTGGTTTCAGAAGTGGTAGAGGATGTGTGGATCGGGTGTTTGCTTTGAAGAATGTATGTGAGAAATACTTAGAAAAGCAAATGGATTTGTATGTAGCATTTATGGATCTGGAGAAGGCATATGATAGAGTTGATAGAGATGCTGTGTGGAAGGTATTAAGAATATATGTTGTGGGAGGCAAGTTGTTAGAAGCAGTGAAAAGTTTTTATCGAGAATGTAAGGCATGTGTACGTGTAGGAAGAGAGGAAAGTGATTGGTTCTCAGTGAATATAGGTTTGCGGCAGGGGTGTGTGATGTCTCCATGGTTGTTTAATTTGTTTATGGATGGGGTTGTTAGGGAGGTGAATCCAAGAGTTTTGGAAAGAGGGGCAAGGATGAAGTCTGTTGTGCATGAGAGAGCTTGGGAAGTGAGTCAGTTGTTGTTCGCTGATGATACAGCGCTGGTGGCTGATTCATGTGAGAAACTGCAGAAGCTGGTGACTGAGTTTGGTAAAGTGTGTGAAAGAAGAAAGTTAAGAGTAAATGTGAATAAGAGCAAGGTTATTAGGTACAGTAGGGTTGAGGGTCAAGTCAATTGGGAGGTAAGTTTGAATGGAGAAAAACTGGAGGAAGTAAAGTGTTTTAGATATCTGGGAGTGGATCTGGCAGCGGATGGAACCATGGAAGCGGAAGTGGATCATAGGGTGGGGGAGGGGGCGAAAATTCTGGGAGCCCTGTAGAATGTTTGTACGTCGAGAACATTATCTCGGAAAGCAAAAATGGGTATGTTTGAAGGGAATAGTGGTCCCAACAATGTTGTATGATTGCGAGTCGTGGGCTATGGATAGAGCTGTGCGCAGGAGGGTGGATGTGTTGGAAATGAGATGTTTGAGGACAATATGTGGTGTGAGGTGGTTTGATCGAGTAAGTAATGAAAGGGTAAGAGAGATGTGTGGAAATAAAAAGAATGTGGTTGAGAGAGCAGAAGAGGGTGTTTTGAAATGGTTTGATCACATGGAGAGAATGAGTGGGGGAAAGATTGACCAAGAGGATATATGTGTCAGAGGTGGAGGGAACGAAGAGAAGTGGGAGACCAAATTTTAGGTGGAAAGATGGAGTGAAAAAGATTTTGTGTGATCGGGGCCTGAACATGCGGGAGGATGAAAGGCGTGCAAGGAATAGAGTGAATTGGAACGATGTGGTATACCGGGGTCGACGTGCTGTCATTGGATTGAACCAGGGCATGTGAAGCGTTTGGGGTAAACCATGGAAAGTGTGTGGGGCCTGGATGTGGAAAGGGAGGTGTGGTTTCGGTGCATTATTACATGACAGCTAGAGACTGAGTGTGAACGAATGGGGCCTTTGGTGTCCTTTCCTAGCGCTACCGTGCACACATGAGGGGGGAGGGGGTTGTTATTCTATGTGTGGCGAGGTGGCGATGGGAACAAATAAATGCAGACCGTATGAATTACGTACATGTGTATATATCTATATATCTGTTTGTGTATATATATGTGTACATTGAAATGTATAGATATGTATATTTGCGTGTGTGGACGTGTATGTATATGCATGTGTATGTGGACGGGTTGGGCCATTCTTTCGTCTGTTTCCTTGCGCTACCTCGCTAACGCGGAAGACAGCGACAAAGCAAAATAAATAAATAATAAATATATATATATATATATATATATATATATATATATATATATATATATATATATATATATATATATATATATATATATATATATTATCCCTGGGGATAGGGGATTAAGAATACTTCCCACGTATTCCCTGCGTGTCGTAGAAGGCGACTAAAAGGGGAGGGAGCGGGGGGCTGGAAATCCTCCCCTTTCGTTTTTTTTTCTAATTTTCCAAAGAAGGAACAGAGGGGGCCAGGTGAGGGTATTCCAAAAAAGGCCCAGTCCTCTGTTCTTAACGCTACCTCGCTAACGCGGGAAATGGCGAATAGTTTAAAAGAAAGAAAAGAAAATATATATATATATATATATATATATATATATATATATATATATATATATATATATATATATATATATATATATATATATATATAAATATATATATATATATATATATATATATATATATATATATATATATATATATATATATATATATATATATATATATATATATATATATATAAATATATATATATATATATATATATATATATATATATATATATATATATATATATATATATATATATATATATATATATATATATATTTATATATATATATATATATATATATATATATATATATATATATATATATATATATATATATATATATATATATATATATATATATATATATATATATATATACGTTAAAATGTATTGGTATGTATATGTGCGTGTGTGGACGTGTATGTATATATATGCGTATGTGGGTGGGTTGGGCAATTCTTTCGTCTGTTTCCTTGCGCTACCTCGCTAACGCGGGAGACAGCGACATACCATAATAAATAATGATAGATATAAATAATAATAACAACAATAATAATAATAATAATAACAATAACAATAATAGTAATGATAATGATAATAATAATAATGATAATATTAATAATAATAATAATGGTAACAGTAATAATGATAATTACGATAATA
>NC_092254.1:16600000-16620000 GCF_036320965.1 Panulirus ornatus
CAAATATTCGCCTTTGCCTCCACAATATAATGATCAGACATCCCTCCAGTTCCACTTCTCAGCACATTAAGATCCAAAAGTCTCTCTTTCGAGCACCGATCAATTAACACGTAATCCAATAACGCCCTTTGGCCATCTCTCCTACTTACATATGTATACTTACGTATATCTCTTTTTAAACTAGGTATTCCCAATCACCAGTCCAGCACATAAATCTAAGAGCTCTTTACCATATCCATTTACACCGCTAAACACCCCATGTATACCAATTATTCCCTCAACTGCCACATTACTCACCTTTGCATTCAAATCACACATCACTACAAGCCGGTCTAGTGCATCAAAACCACTAACACACTCATTCAGCTGCTCCCAAAACACTTGCCTCTCATGATCTTTCTTCTCATGCCCAGGTGCATATGCACCAATAATCACCCATCTCTCTCCATCAACTTTCAGTTTTACCCATATCAATCTACAATTTACTTCTTACACTCTATCCCATACTCCCACCACTCCTGTTTCAGGAGTAGTGCTACTCCTTCCCTTGCTCTTGTCCTCTCACTAACCCCTCACTTTACTCCCAAGACATTCCCAAACCACTCTTCCCCTTCACCCTTGAGCTTCGTTTCACTCAGAGCCAAAACATCCAGGTTCCTTTCCTCAAACATACTATCTATCTCTCCTTTTTTCTCAACTTGGTTACATCCACAAACATTTAGACACCCCAATCTGAGCCTTCGAGGAGGATGAGCACTCCCCGCGTGACTCCTTCTGTTTCCCCTTTTAGAAAGTTATAATACAAGGAGTGGAGGGTTTCTAGCCCCCGGTCCCGTCCCCTTTAATCGCCTTAAACGACACGTGAGGAAATGCGTGGAAAGTATTCTTTCTCCCCTATATATATATATATATATATATATATATATATATATATATATATATATATATATATATATATATATATATATATATATATATATATATATATATATATACATCCACCCTCCTGCGCACAACTCTATCCATAGCCCACGCCTCGCAACCATTCAACATTGTTGAAACCACTATTCCTTCAAACATACCCATTTTTGCTTTCCGAGATAATGTTCTCGACTTCCAAACTTTCTTCAAGGCTCCCAGAATTTTCACCCCCTCCCCCACCCTATGACTAACTTCCGCTTCCATGGTTCCATCCGCTGCCAGATCCACTCCCAGATATCTAAAACACTTTAATTCCTCCAGTTTTTCTCCATTCAAACTTACCTCCCAATTGACTTCACCCTCAACCCTACTGTACCTAATAACCTTGCTCTTATTCACATTTGCTCTTAACTTTCTTCTTTCACACACTTTACCAAACTCAGTCACCAGCTTCTGCAGTTTCTCACTTGAATCAGCCATCAGCGCTGTATCATCAGCGAACAACAACTGACTCACTTCCCAAGCTCTCTCATCGTCCCACACCATATATTCTTAATACATTCCACAGAGCATCTCTATCAACTCTATCATATGCCTTCTCCAGATCCATAAATGCTACATACAAATCCATTTGCTTTTCTAAGTATTTCTCACATACATTCTTCAAAGCAAATACCTGATCCACACATCCCCTACCACTTCTGAAACCACATTGCTCTTCCCCATTCTGATACTATGTACATACCTTCACCCTCTCAATCAATATCCTCTCATACAATTTCCCAGAAATACTCAACAAACTTATACCTCGGTAATTTGAGCACTCACTTTTATCCCTTTTGCCTTTGTACAATGGCACTATGCAAACACCCCAGACGCTTGACATACCCTGCTTTAATCCATTGACAGCAAGTCGACCCCGGTATACCACATCGTTCCAATTCACTCTATTCCTTGCACGCCTTTCATCCTCCTGCATGTTCAGGCCCCGATCACTCAAAATCTTTTTCACTCCATCATTCCACCTCCAATTTGGTCTCCCACTTCTCCTCGTTCGCTCCACCTCTGACATATATATAATCTTTGTCAATCTTTCCTCACTCATTCTCTCCATGTGATCAAGCCTTTTCAAAACACCCTCTTCTGCTCTCTCAACCACACTCTTTTTATTACCACACATCTCTCTTACCCTTTCATTACTTACTCAATCAAACCACCTACACCACATATTGTCCTCAAACATCTCATTTCCAACACATCCACCCTCCTTCTCACAACTCTATCTATAGCACATGCCTCGCAACCGTATACCATTGGCGGAACCAATATTAGTTCAAACATACCAATTTTCAATTGTCGAGATAAGGTTTTCGCCTTCCACACATTTTTCAAGGCTCACAGAACTTTTGCCCCCTCCCCGACCTTATGACTTACATCCACTTCCATGGTTCCATCCGCTGCCAAATCCACTCCCAGATACCTAAAACACTTCACTTCCTTTAGTTTTTCTCCGTTCAAACGTACCTCCCAATTGACTTTTCCCTCCACCCTACTATATATAATAAACTTGCTCTTATTCACATTTACTCTCAGCTTTCTTCTTTCACACACTTTACCAAACTCATTCACCAGTTTCTGCAGTTTCTTACCCGAATCAGCCACCAGCGATGATTCATCAGCGAACAACATCTGACTCACTTCCCAAGCTCTCTCGTCCACAGCAGACTGCATACTTGCCCCTCTTTCTAAAACTCTTGCGGTCACCTCCCTAACAACCCACTCCATAAACAAATTAGACAACCATGGAGACATCACACACCCCTGTCGCAAACCAACATTCACTGAGAACCAATCACTTCCCTCTCTTCGTACTCGTACACCTGCCTTACATTCTCGATAAAAACTTTTCACTGCTTCTAACAACTTACCTCCCACAATATATATTCTTAATACCTTCCACAGAGCACCTCTATCAACTCTATCATATGACTTCAGATCCATAAATCCTACATACAGATCCATTTGCTTTTCTAAGTATTTCTTACATACATTCTTCAAAGCAAACACCTGATCCACACATCCTCTACCACTTCTAAAACCAAACTGCTCTTCCCCAGTCTGATACTCTGTACTTGCTTTCACCCTCTCAATCAACACCCTCCCATATAATTTCCTAGGAATTCTCAACAAATTTATACCTCTGCAATTTGAGCATTCACCTTTATTCCCTTTCCCTTTGTGCAATGGCACTATGCAGGCATTCCGACAATCCTCAAGCACCTCACCGTGAATCATACATGCATTAGATATCCTTACCAACCAGTCAACAATACAGTCACCCCCTTTTTTAATAAATTCCGCTGCAATACCATCCAAACCTGCTGCCTTGCCGGCTTTCATCTTCCGCAAAGCTTTCACTACCTCTTCTCTGTTTACCAAATCATTTTCCCTAACCCTCTCACTTTGCACACCACTTCGACCAAAACACCCTGTATCTGCCACTCTATCATCAAACACATTCAGCAAACCTTCAAAATACTCACTCCATCTACTTCTCACATCACCACTACTTGTTATCACCTCCCCATTTGCGCCCTTCACTGAAGTTCCCATTTGCTCCCTTGTCTTACGCACTTTATTTACCTCCTTCCAGAACATCTTTTTATTCTCCCTAAAATTTAATGATACTCTCTCACCCCAACTCTCATTTGCCCTCTTTTTCACCTCTTGCACCTTTCTCTTGACCTAATGTCTCTTTCTTTTATACATCTCCCACTCAATTGCATTTTTTTTCCCTGCAAAAATCGTCTAAATGCCTCTCTCCTCTCTTTCACTAATTATCTTACTTCTTCATCCCACCACTCACTACCCTTTCTAATCAACCCACCTCCCACTCTTCTCATGCCACAAGCATCTTTTGCGCAATCCATCGCTGATTCCCTAAATACATCCCATTCCTCCCCCACTCCCCTTACTTCCATTGTTCTCACCTTTTCCATTCTGTACTCAGTCTCTCCTGGTACTTCCTCACACAAGTCTCCTTCCCAAGCTCACTTACTCTCACCACCCTCTTCACCCCAACGTTCACTCTTCTTTTCGGAAAACCCATACAAATCTTCACCTTAGCCTCCACAAGATGATGATCAGACATCCCTCCAGTTGCACCTCTCAGCACATTAACATCCAACAAGTCTCTCTTTCGCGCGCCTGTCAATTAACACGTAATCCAATAACGCTCTCTGGCCATCTCTCCTACTTACATACGCATATTTATGTATATCTCGCTTTTTAAACCAGGTATTCCCAATCACCAGTCCTTTTTCAGCACATAAATCTACAAGCTCTTCACCATTTCCATTTACAACACTGAACACCCCATGTATACCAACTATTCCCTCAACTGCCACATTACTTACCTTTGAATTCAAATCACCCATCACTATAACCCGGTCTCGTGCATCAAAACCACTAACACACTCATTCAGCTGCTCCCAAAACACTTGCCTCTCATGATCTTTCTTCTCATGCCCAGGTGCATATGCACCAATAATCACCCATCTCTCTCCATCAACTTTCAGTTTTACCCATATTAATCGAGAATTTACTTTCTTACATTCTATCACATACTCCCACAACTCCTGTTTGAGGAGTACTGCTACTCCTTCCCTTGCTCTTGTCCTCTCACTAACCCCTGACTTTACTCCCAAGACATTCCCAAACCACTCTTCCCCTTTACCCTTGAGCTTCGTTTCACTCAGAGCCAAAACATCCAGGTTCCTTTCCTCAAACATACTACCTATCTCTCCTTTTTTCACATCTTGGTGACATCCACACACATTTAGACACCCCAGTCTGAGCCTTCGAGGAGGATGAGCACTCCCCGCGTGACTCCTTCTTCTGTTTCCCATTTTAGAAAGTTAAAGAAAGATACAAGGAGGGGGGGATTTCTGGCCCACCGCTCCCGTCCCCTCTAGTCGCCTTCTACGACATGCGAGGAATGCGTGGGAAGTATTCTTTCACCCCTATCCCCAGGGATGATATACATATACATATACATACACATACATACGCACATACACACACACACACACACACACACACACACACACACACACACACACACATTTACATATATATACATATGGAAAATGTAAGAAATAATTTAGAAAACTGAAGGATCTAGCTTGAAATGAAATGAAAAAATGAATGTCACATAATGGTTCAACCTCTGGCTATGGAAAAGGGAAATGTATAATTTATTTACACAAACGTCAATAGTAGTTCCCATCAATTTAATATATATATATATATATATATATATATATATATATATATATATATATATATATATATATATATATATATATATATATATATATATATATGTATATATATATATATATATTTATTTTTATACCTCGTCGCTGTCTCCCGCGGTTGCGAGGTAGCGCAAGGAAACAGACGAAAGAAATGGCCCAACCCCCCCCCCCATACACATGTACATACACACGTCCACACACGCAAATATACATACCTACACAGCTTTCCATGGTTTACCCCGGACGCTTCACATGCCCTGATTCAATCCACTGACAGCACGTCAACCCCTGTATACCACATCGCTCCAATTCACTCTATTCCTTGCCCTCCTTTCACCCTCCTGCATGTTCAGGCCCCGATCACACAAAATCCTTTTCACTCCATCTTTCCACCTCCAATTTGGTCTCTCTCTTCTCCTCGTTCCCTCCACCTCCGACACATATATCCTCTTGGTCAATCTTTCCTCACTCATTCTCTACATGTGCCCAAACCATTTCAAAACACCCTCTTCTGCTCTCTCAACCACGCTCTTTCTACTTCCACACATCTCTCTTACCCTTACGTTACTTACTCGATCAAACCACCTCACACCACACATTGTCCTCAAACATCTCATTTCCAGCACATCCATCCTCCTGCGCACAACTCTATCCATAGCCCACGCCTCGCAACCATACAACATTGTTGGAACCACTATTCCTTCAAACATACCCATTTTTGCTTTCCGAGATAATGTTCTCGACTTCCACACATTTTTCAAGGCTCCCAAAATTTTCGCCCCCTCCCCCACCCTATGGTCCACTTCCGCTTCCATGGTTCCATCCGCTGACAGATCCACTCCCAGATATCTAAAACACTTCACTTCCTCCAGTTTTTCTCCATTTAAACTCACCTCCCAATTGACTTGACCCTCAACCCTACTGTACCTAATAACCTTGCTCTTATTCACATTTACTCTTAACTTTCTTCTTCCACACACTTTACCAAACTCAGTCACCAGCTTCTGCAGTTTCTCACATGAATCCGCCACCAGCGCTGTATCATCAGCGAACAACAACTGACTCACTTCCCAAGCTCTCTCATCCCCAACAGAGTTCATACTTGCCCCTCTTTCCAAGACTCTTGCATTTACCTCCCTAACAACCCCATCCATAAACAAATTAAACAACCATGGAGACATCACACACCCCTGCCGCAAACCTACATTCACTGAGAACCAATCACTTTCCTCTCTTCCTACACGTACACATGCCTTACATCCTCGATAAAAACTTTTCACTGCTTCTAACAACTTGCCTCCCACACCATATATTCTTAATACCTTCCACAGAGCATCTCTATATATATATATACATATATATATATATATATATATATATATATATATATATATATATATATATATACATATATATATATATATTAAATTGATGGGAACTACTATTGACGGAAGTGGATCATAGGGTGGGGGAGGGGGCGAAAATCCTGGGGGCCTTGAAGAATGTGTGGAAGTCGAGAACATTATCTCGGAAAGCAAAAATGGGTATGTTTGAAGGAATAGTGGTTCCAACAATGTTGTATGGTTGCGAGGCGTGGGCTATGGATAGAGTTGTGCGCAGGAGGATGGATGTGCTGGAAATGAGATGTTTGAGGACAATGTGTGGTGTGAGGTGGTTTGATCGAGTGAGTAACGTAAGGGTAAGAGAGATGTGTGGAAATAAAAAGAGCGTGGTTGAGAGAGCAGAAGAGGGTGTTTTGAAGTGGTTTGGGTACATGGAGAGGATGAGTGAGGAAAGATTGACCAAGAGGATATATGTGTCGGAGGTGGAGGGAACAAGGAAAAGAGGGAGACCAAATTGGAGGTGGAAAGATGGAGTGAAAAAGATTTTGTGTGATCGGGGCCTGAACATGCAGGAGGGTGAAAGGAGGGCAAGGAATAGAGTGAATTGGAGCGATGTGGTATACCGGGGTTGACGTGCTGTCAGTGGATTGAAGCAGGGCATGTGAAGCGTCTGGGGTAAACCATGGAAAGCTGTGTAGGTATGTATATTTGCGTGTGTGGACGTATGTATATACATGTGTATGGGGGTGGGTTGGGCCATTTCTTTCGTCTGTTTCCTTGCGCTACCTCGCAAACGCGGGAGACAGCGACAAAGTATAATAAAGAAAATAAAAATATATATATATATATATATATATATATATATATATATATATATATATATATATATATATATATATATATATATACATATATATATTTATATATATGTATATATATATATATATATATATATATATATATATATATATATATATATATATATATATATATATATATATATATATATATATATATATATATATATATATATATATATATATATATATATATATATATATATATACATATATATATATATATATATATATATATATATATATATATATATATATATATATATATATATATATATATATTCCTAAACTTATGCATATTTGGGTTATATGTAGCAAGTCTGGTATGTTTAGTAGGTAGCCCACTTGACTATCATGGTGAATGCCTTCAAGAGCCGTCATGTTTTCTCTAGCTCACTGTTACTGTTGCTTCTTAATGTTTGGTGTTTGTTTGCAGTGTTCACAGGTGTTTACCTGACCTGTGCCGCACTCACAATTTGCGTCTAACTGTTTCCAATCCGGTCAATCAGCTTCTCATTCCCAGTGTAGAGTGTCACATTGAAAGAGGAACTTACCGATGATCAACACCTCCCACTTCTCGCCTTCCTTCCTCTGACCATCAGTCAGGCTGACGGCACACGAGTAGAAGCCTCCTAGGTCATACCTCAACTGCGTCAGCTCCAGTTGTCCGTCATCCCGGGACATGTTCACCGCACCTTCCAGCAAGCCTTCAGCTGTAAATACAAGTGACTATGATCAACAAATGTAGCACGGGAGAATGATTGCGAGGGACTAGTGCAGCAGGGCGGGTGACTGTAATACTAGGATGTGATAGTGGTGGGTAACTTTGATGGACAGATGCGGCAGTGATGAGTGACTATAATGGACAAATGTAGAAGATGTGGGTAATTCTACTGGAGAGATGCAGTACTGACGGACATGTATGGGTGGACAAATGAGCCCCAACTCTCCCTTTAACAGTCGGGCCAGTGTGTCGTCCATAGCGGCAGAGGTGAGATGGTATTTTTGTGGCGGTATCGGGATTTGAAAACTTAATGAATTGTTTACACCTGATGAGGGAGATTGTTCCCACGAAACATGTTGTGCCGCATGTATAGACAAATTACGCGTTAAATATAACTATATGAAACCCTACTGAACTACGATTTCAACCCATAACTGTCATCAAAAAATGTTGTGATCAACATATTAAGGGGTGACTGTGTTGTTGGCTGGTTGGTTAGGGTATTCATTGTATGTATGGTTCATGATGAACTGCCTGAGGATTGGCGGAATACATGCATAGTGCCATTGTACAAAGGCAAAGGGGATAAAGGTGAGTGTTAAAATTACAGAGGCATAAGTTTGTTGAGTATCCCTGGGAAATCATATGGAAAGGTATTGATTGAAAGGATGAAGGCATGTACAAAGCATCAGATTGGGGAAGAGCAGTGTGGTTTCAGAAGTGGTAGAGGATATGTGGATCAGGTGTTTGCTTAGAAGAGTGTATGCGAGAAATACTTAGAAAAACAAATGGATTTGTATGTAGCATTTATTGATCTGGAGAAGACATATGATAGGGTTGATATAGATGCTTTGAGGAAGGTTTTAAGTAGCAGTTAAATGCTTTTGCCATGACTGTAAGGCATCTGTACGAGTAGGAAGAGAGGAAAGTAATTGGTTTCCAGAGAATGTCAGTTTGCAGCAGGGGTGTGTGATGTCTCCATGGTTATTTAATTTGTTTATGGATGGGGTGGTTAGGAAGGTAAATGCAAGAGATTTGGAGAGAGGGGCTAGTATGCAGTCTGTTGGGGATGAGAGAGCTTGGGAAGTGAGTCAGTTGTTGTTCGCCTATGATACGGCTCTAGTGTGAAAAGCTACAGAGGTTGGTGAATAAGTTTGGAAAAATGTGTGAAAGGAGAAAGTTAAAAGTAAATGTGAATAAGAGCACGTTATTAATATCATTAGGGCTGAGGGACACGTCAATTGGGATGTAAGTTTGAATGGAGAAAAACTGGAGGAAGTGAAGTGTTATAGATATCTGGGAGTGGACTTAGCAGCGGAAGGAACTATAGAAGTGGAAGTGAGTCACAGGGTGGGGGAGGGACGAAGGTTCTAAGAGCGTTGAAGAATGTTTAGAATGCGAGAACGTTATCTCGGAGAGCAAAAACGGGTATGTTTCAAGGAATATTGGTTCCAACAATGTTACACGGTTGCGAGGCGTGGGCTATAGAGAGGATTGTAGGGAGGAGGGTGAATGCCTAGAAAATGAAAGTTTTCAGGACAATATGTGGTGTGAAGTGATTAGATAGAGTAAGAAATGAAAACGTAAAAGAGATGTGTAGAAATAAAAGGAGTGTGGTTTAGAGTGTAGAAGAGGGTGCGTTGAAATGGTTTGGACACATGGAGAGAATGAGTGAGGAAAGAATGACAAAGAGGATATATGTGTCAGAGGTGGAAGGAAAAAGAAGAGGAAGACCAAAGTGGAGGTGGAAGGATAGAGTGAAAATGATTTTGAGCAACTGGCAAGAACATACAGGAGGGTGAAAGGTGTTCAAGGAATAGAGTGAATTGGAACGATGTGGTATATCGGGGTCGACTATCTGTCAATGGACTGAACCAGGGCATGTGAAGCGTCTGGGGTAAACCATAGAAAGCTTTGTGTGGTTTCGGTGCATTACACATTACAGCTAGAGGCTGAGTGTGAACGAATGTGGCGTTTTTGTCTGTATTACTTTCGTTGTTTCGCTGACGCAAGGGTTAGCTTCAGTGAGGAAACGCTAAGAAAATAAAGAAAAACGCCATGTTTGTTCACACTGAGTCTCTAGCTGTCATGCACCGAAACCACAGCTTTCTATCCTCATCCATTCCCTATAGATCTTTCCATGGTTTACCCCAGACGTTTCACATGTCCTGGTTCAGTCCATTGACAGAACGTCGACCCCGATATACCACATCGTTCCAATTCACTCTATTTCTTGAACGCCTTTCACCCTCCTGTATGTTCTTGTCCCAATCGCTCAAAATCTTTTTCACTCTAGCCTTCCGCCTCCACTTTCGTCTCCCTCATCTTCTTCCCTCCACCTTGCCGGCTTTCATTTTCCGCAAAGCTTTTACTACCTCTTCTCTGTTTACCAAATCATTCTCCCTAACTCCTTCCTCATCACAAAAGTGATCGGTGGTCAGCCAGCCAGGCTGTTGCTGTGGAAATGGTAAGGAAACTGGCTCGTGGTGACCTTCTTGTTAAAGTTATCAAATCAAGTCGCGAGACTTACTTAAGCTGAGAAAGTTTCATTCATTACGATGTTGTGGCTTCCATTCCGGTGACCATGAAGTCATGCAGAGGAGTAATCTTGTGTCCTGATGTCATGGGCATGATTGAGGACGACATAGTGAAGGAACTTACACACGAGGAAGTGATCGCTGCTCGACTTATCACAACACTTATTGAGGGCCAGCCACGTACAACCCACCCGATCACTCTAACTTTCGGAAAATCAAAATTGCCAAAGGATATTGCCGTAGGTTAGGTTAAGGTAGCTATGAAAACCTTACATACCGAACATCTTGCCATGTTATATATGGCAAGGGTTTGGTCATGGTAAAAAATATTGTACTCTTTCATCTCGATGTGGAAAGTGTGGCAGCGAGGACCAGGTTGCTGACAATTGTACAGCCAAGGTGGTACTGTGCGTTAACTGTGGGGGAGAGGCAACCACCCAAGCTCGTACCGAGAATGTCCTCGGTACAAGTTTGAGAAGGAAGTCTGGACAGTTAAGGCAAAGGAGAACATTTCATATGGTGAAGCAAGGAAGAGGGTGAAGGAGACTCACCAGACTCTCAAACCCAATGAGTCCTATGCTATGGCACTGAAATATAAGCTGGTCATGGTCACAATTGCCACGGGAACTACTGAACCAACCACGACTCACCACTCCAGGCGAACCCATAACGAATCAGACAGACACTGACACTGAGTCTGACGATAATACCCACAAAGACTCGTACTCAAGAGCCACCTGCTCTGTTTGCCCCAACAATGTGAGAGGACAAGATGAAGTGACAAAAGAAACTAAGTCGCAGGTCGTCGTTCCTATGGCTCCAGTGAGGAGGTCTTCCTCCATCATGAAGTCTTCCTTGGTGGAATCATTGGACGACAATACCGTGCCCACTATCAGGTGTCGACCCCGCTCCCCTGAGGACTTGCCCAACTGACCGGCTGAAGAATCTTTAACCAACGCGTTCAATATCATTCAGTGTAACTGTAGAGGTCTTAGGAATAAGCAAGCACAACTGTCACTGTTGCTTGCATTATATAGGGGCCAGACGTTATTTGCCTACAAGAGACCAATCCGAACAGCACAGTCGAAGATTGTGATGTTTTAGATACGTATCACCCGTATAGAAGATCATGGAGTAGCCATTTATGTACACCAAAGCTTACCCCACACAGGAGTGACTTTAGATTCTACTCTAGAAGCTGTCGCATGTAGAGTCAAATCTAACAACACGTACCTGGCCATTTGTTCCATTTACTGTCCCGGTTCCAATGCACTTGATGATGATGAGTTCACTTTGCTCTTTAGTCAATTTCCCCATACAAAACTAATTCTTGGAGACTTCATCGCTCATCATCATCATCATCATCATCATCATCATCATCATCATCATCATCATGTGGGGAAGTATTGGGGCAGACTCTCGCGAGAAACAAATGGCAAATCATATCATTAATTGTAATCTCGCTCTTGTGAACGATGATAGTGGACAGAAAACATCTCAGCTATCGACCTATCTTTATCATCCCCAGATATACCAAATGACATCACTTGTGATTACTCCTTGGTAATTGGCCACTTCCCAAGCTGTCGTATTTATACATGCGACGATATTATCAAACCGTCTCCGTTTAGATTCAATTATAAGAAAGCAGACTGGGGTCACTCTCAAGAGAAGCCGTCCTAGCTATATCCGGAGATGACATTGACACAAAGGTCAATAAAGTCGACACAGAGCCTCCGATAACAACAACTTCATTACATATGAACAAGCAAGGACTCAGGCAAGAAGAACAATACGACAAACCAAAAGAGACTCCTGGCGTGGCTATGTTTCAACTGTAAATAAGGACACACCCAGCAGTCAGGTCTGGTCCACAATAAGGACACACCCAGCAGTCAGGTCTGGTCCACAATAAGGACACACCAGCAGTCAGGTCTGGTCCACAATAAGGACACACCCAACAGTCAGGTTTGGTCCACAATAAGGACACACCCAACAGTCAGGTTTGGTCCACAATAAGGACACACCCAACAGTCAGGTCTGGTCCACAATAAGGACACACCCAGCAGTCAGGTCTGGTCCACAATAAGGACACACCAGCAGTCAGGTCTGGTCCACAATAAGGACACACCCAACAGTCAGGTCTGGTCCACAATAAGGACACACCCAACAGTCAGGTCTGGTCCACAATAAGGACACACCCAGCAGTCAGGTCTGGTCCACAATAAGGACACACCCAACAGTCAGGTCTGGTCCACAATAAGGACACACCAGCAGTCAGGTCTGGTCCACAATACAAGCAACCTTCCATACCCCATCTTACCACACAAGACGGCACAATAGACGACCCAGTTGTCATAGGTAATGTTATCGCCAGGAGATTCTCAGACATATGAAGAGCAGCCAATTACGATCGACGGTTTTTACACCACAAACGTCAGGCCGAGTAGACACTGGTTGGCTTGACCACAGAAGATGAAAATGTACTATACAATAATACCTTTACCCTTAAAGAATTACTTCTTGCCCTGAAATCCTGTAAAGGTTCCAGCCCAAGACCCAGCGGGATAACGTACGAGATGATCCAGCATCTTAGTCAGGCCAACCTGACTAAGATGTTAGCATTGTACAATGATGAGATTTGGACGTCTCGAATGTTTTCAAACTCATGACACTTTTTGCACATCATCCCCAACACATAATGTTCTGGACGCCTTACGAACATCAGTTCGTGTCGACCTATTGCATTGACGGGCTGCATTGGCAAGGTCATGGAAAGAATGGTTGATAAAAGGCTGATTTTTTATTAGAATCGCTAAACTTATTAAAAGATCAACAGTGTGCATTCTGTAAACACAGAAGCACAAAATTGATCATCTAATGAGTTTAGAACATAGCATTTTAGACACTTTTATATTTTCTAATTGCATTTTTTTTTTTTTTTAGATTTAGAAAAAGCCTTTGACATGATTCGGCCAAAACGGAATCTTAGGCAAACTTTATGCTACTGGTTCTGAGAGGTTCTTTACCTATTTCTTTTTTTTGAAAATTTTCTACACGACAGAACTTTCGCTGTCAAGCTTGCTGCGTCTAACGTAATTTCGGTCATATTTGTCCAAGGAAACGGGGCGCCGCAAGGCAGCGTTCTGAACCCAACATTATTTCATATTGTGATTAATGATATTAAGTCTCCAGCTTCCGTCCCTCGAGATCTTAAATACTCACTTTATGTTGATGACTGTTGCATTATGGCACATCCTCGCCTAATGCACAATTTTCGGCTGAGCGGGTTCAAGTTAACACTTGAGTCCGTTCAACGTTGTGTGGCGCTACAGTAGAGAGGGAAGTTGTCACCAGCTCAAAGTGTCGAGGTTTGTTTTTACTAGTAGAAATAAAATCCTGAACTTCCAGCTAAAATTAGACAACTAGATTTCCTTATTGATATGACGTAAGGTTTCTGGGGCTAAAATTTGACCGAAGATAGAATTGGAAAAAGCATATCGATTATTTGATTATGAATTGTGATAAAAGTGTAATATTCTTATGTATCTCTCAGGTTCACTTTAGGGAGCCGACAGGAAATCGTTATTAGTGTTGTACAAGGTCATTATTAGTGTTGTACAAAGTCATTATTAGTGTTGTACAAGGTCATTATTAGTGTTGTACAAGGTCATTATTAGTGATGTACAAGGTCATTATTAGTGTTGTACAAGGTCATTATTAGTGTTGTACAAGGTCATTATTAGTGATGTACAAGGTCATTATTAGTGTTGTACAAGGTCATTATTAGTGTTGTACAAGGTCATTATTAGTGACGTACAAGGTCATTGTTAGTGATGTACAAGGTCATTATTAGTGTTGTACAAGGTCATTATTAGTGTTGTACAAGGTCATTATTAGTATTGTACAAGGGGGGAAGAGACTGAGAAAGAGATAGGAGGACAGCGTGAAAGAGGCAGGAGGGTGAGGGACATGCATGGGATAGAATGAACTGAAGCCATATGATACACAGGGGGCGACGTGCTGTCAATTAGTGATGTACAAGGTCATTATTAGTGTTGTACAAGGTCATTATTAGTGATGTACAAGGTCATTATTAGTGTTGTACAAGGTCATTATTAGTGATGTACAAGGTCATTATTAGTGTTGTACAAGGTCATTATTAGTGTTGTACAAGGTCATTATCAGTGTTGTACAAGGTCATTATTAGTGTTGTACAAGGTCATTATTAGAAGTAAACTGGACCATGGCTCTCAGGTGTATGCTTCAGGGAGCCACTATACCATGACAAGGTTGGATGTGCTACAGATTGTGTCTTGGAGCTCTGTCATGTACCAGAGTTCCGTGATTGCAAGTTGAGGCAAATGTGCCTCCTTTCCGGCTGCGTCGAGACGAATGAACGTTAAAGTGTGGTATTGTGATGACCAGGAGAAGACACACTGCTGCCTGGCACAACAATATGAACACTTCGTCGAGAATACATTTCCTCAGTGAGAATTCTTTGGTCTGAAAGTGCAAAAAAGTTGACACGCTGGTCAGAAATAAACTACCCTCCCGGGTAACAGCCAAAAATAAAAACTAAGACCAAGTGGCTCCCTGTGGCGAAAAGGAAGGCGCCGGAGAGTGAGGTACACCAGCGATTCCGTCATGAATCATTTATCATACGTCCACTTCTACACAGATGGCTCCAAGCCAGGTGAGTGTGTGGGTACAAGTGTGTGGTCGAATGAATGTTCTCTTCGGTACAGACTACTGAACCATACAACTGTTGTTTGCGAGGAATTATTTGCCATTGATAAGACCATAGATTATATGATGAAATCAATTCATATTAAATCGGTCATTTTTACCGATTCATTGTCAACTCTTAAAGCTATAAACTCTGGTTATACCGAGTCAAATAAAGTTCATGGCAATATTATTACTAAAATTAATTCATGTAATAAAGATATCATCTTGATCTGGGTGCCTGGCGGGTCATTGCAATATATACGGCAACAATGAGCAGGCAGACCGGTTAGCTAAGTCGACCTCAGAACTCGAGGAGGTGGTTCCGATCCCCCGGCAGCTGGGCTCCTGCCTTTCCTTGGGAAAAAATTCTATGTTTCTTTTGTAGCAGAGACAGTGGACCAGCCTGACCATCACAAGATGATACAAACCACAAGTACTGGCGGACACCTACAACATTGACCTACAACCTTACATCACATACAACACCCACCTACAGCTATACATCACACACAACACCCACCTACAACCATACATCACATAAAGCACTCACCTACAACATTACATCACATACACCATCCACCTACAACCTTACATCATATACAGCACCCACCTACAACCTTACATCACATACACCACCCACCTACAACCTTACATCACATACACCATCAACCTACAACCTTACATCATATACAGCACCCACCTACAACCTTACATCACATACAACACCCACCTGCAACCATACATCACATACAGCATCCACCTACAACCTTACATCACATACACCACCCACCTACAACCTTACACCACATACAGCACTCACTTACAACCTTACATCACATACACCACCCACCTACAACCTTACACCACATACACCAAACACATCCAACCTTACATCACATACAGCACTCACCTACAACCTTACATCACATACACCATCCACTCACAACCTTACATCACATACAACACCCTCCTACAACCTTACATCACATACAACACTCACCTACAACCTTACATCACATACACCACCCACCTACAACCTTACATCACATACAGCACCCACCTACAACCTTACATCACATACAACAACCACCTACAACCTTACATCACATACAACACCCACTTACAACCTTACATCACATACAACACCCACCTGCAACCTTACATCACATACAGCACCCACCTACAACCTTACATCACATACAGCACCCACTTACAACCTTACATCACATACAGCACCCACCTACAACCTTACATCACATACAACACCCACCTGCAGCCTTACATCACATACAACACCTACCTACAACCTTACATCACATACACCACCCATCTACAACCTTACACCACATACACCAAACACATCCAACCTTACATCACATACAGCACCCACTTACAACCTTACATCACATACAACACCCACCTACAACCTTACATCAACAGAAATTTCCCATCAAGATATGAAACATGCCAGACTAGCTGAACAATAGCCCATCCTTGGTGATGATGTCAACAAATTAATCATCTATCTCAAGGATTCGGAAATGATCAAGATGACGTAAGGGTGTTCGTTGGTTCGACTCTGTGTTCGACTCTGTGCCGGACTGGCTTCGGGATGTGGCTGCTCTCGCTCTGGCCTGGTTGTGTGGTGGGCGAAGCCATTGGCTCATTATGCTGCTGCTGGCCAGGATCAGGGATGGTTAAGCTTGGAGCTGGTTCCGTCATGGTGTTCAGCTGACGAGTTGCCGGTGTTATTATGTCGTGTATATATGTGGTTCATGTGATGGTGAAGGACCTGTTATGGTGTTCAGCTGACGAGTTGCCGGTGTTATTATGTCGTGTATATATGTGGTTCATGTGATGGTGAAGCACTATCTCTAATCTGTTCTATCTTATCTCACTCCTCCTGGCAGCTGCACTGGTGCGTGTTGCGCCCACTAGCTCCTGTTTGCTGCCACCTTGACACAATACCCACTTACCTACTTTTCTTACAATATCTGTATTATTTTTTTCATCATTCCCGTATAGATCCAGATAGAACTTATAGGTATTGATGTAATTATTATGTAGGGACTTTACAGAGTCAGAAATCAAACAGAGTTGCAGGCCTAATGACCTTACTTATAGGTCATTGGTAGTTAAACTAACCAAACAAACAAACTGGTATCTAATGAGAGGTATACAGACCTGTTGAGTCAAGACTAGGGAACCACTCGTAGGTGCCGACTCGCTCATCGCCATCCCAGAGATACCAAGATACCTTATTCAGGTCTTCCCCTTCGCTCAGCTCGTATGGGCATATGAGGCGGCTGTGTACGTCACTAGATACGTAGGATATGTAGCTCTGGTTGTTGGCCAGATGCACAGGACCAACCTTCAAACCTGCCACCACACCTGGACACACACAAAAACATATTCCTTAACATGGGATGTCATGCATATGTTACACGTGTTACATTGTGTATAATATATCTTTAAAGCGTGACCAACTCTGTGGTCATAAGAAGGATAACCGAATAAAGATTTTGACAGAGAATACATAATTTTGCACAATGGTTCAAAAAGGCGAAAAATCGCGACAGTAGATGATAAAAATATATGTATAAAGGACTTGGGGGCTATGGCAAGTATATCTATATATATATATATATTTATATATATACACACACACACACACACACACACACACATATATATATATATATATATATATATATATATATATATATATATATATATATATATATATATATATATATATATATATATATATATACATATATATATTTGTTTTTTTTTTTTGCTTTGTCGCTGTCTCCCGCGTTTGCGAGGTAGCGCAAGGAAACAGACGAAAGAAATGGCCCAACCCACCCACATACACAATGTATACACACACACGTCCATACACGCAAATATACATACCTACACAGCTTTCCATGGTTCACCCCAGACGCTTCACATGCACTGATTCAATCCACTGACAGCACGTCATCCCCGGTATACCACATCGATCCAATTCACTCTATTTCTTGCCCTCCTTTCACCCTCCTGCATGTTCAGGCCCCGATCACACAAAATCTTTTTCACTCCATCTTTCCACCTCCAATTTGGTCTCCCACTTCTCCTCGTTCCCTCCACCTCCGACACATATATCCTCTTGGTCAATCTTTCCTCACTCATTCTCTCCATGTGCCCAGGCCATTTCAAAGCACCCTCTTCTGCTCTCTCAACCACGCTCTTTTTAATTCCACACATCTCTCTTACCCTTACGTTACTTACTCAATCAAACCACCTCACACCACACATTGTCCTCAAACATCTCATTTCCAGCATATCCATCCTCCTGCGCACAACTCTATCCATAGCCCACGCCTTGCAACCATACAACATTGTTGGAACCACTATTCCTTCAAACATACCCATTTTTGCTTTCCGAGATAATGTTCTCGACTTCCACACATTCTTCAAGGCTCCCAGGATTTTCGCCCCCTTCCCCCACCCTATGATCTACTTCCGCTTCCATGGTTCCATCCGCTGCCAGATCCACTCCCAGATATCTAAAACACTTTACTTCCTCCAGTTTTTCTCCATTCAAACTTACCTCCCACTTGACTTGACCCTCAACCCTACTGTACCTAATTACCTTGCTCTTATTCACATTTACTCTTAACTTTCTTCTTTCACACACTTTACCAAACTCAGTCACCAGCTTCTGCAGTTTCTCACATGAATCAGCCACCAGCGCTGTATCATCAGCGAACAACAACTGACTCACTTCCCAAGCTCTCTCATCCCCAACAGACTTCATACTTGCCCCTCTTTCCAAAACTCTTGCATTTACCTCCCTAACAACCCCATCCATAAATAAATTAAACAACCATGGAGACATCACACACCCCTGCCGCAAACCTACATTCACTGAGAACCAATCACTTTCCTCTCTTCCTACACGTGCACATGCCTTACATCCTCGATAAAAAACTTTTCACTGCTTCGAACAACTTGCCTCCCACACCATATATTCTTAATATCTTCCACAGAGCATCTCTATCAACTCTATCATATGCCTTCTCCAGATCCATAAATGCTACATACAAATCCATTTGCTTTTCTAAGTATTTCTAACATACATTCTTCAAAGCAAACACCTGATCCACACATCCTCTACCACTTCTGAAACCACACTGCTCCTCCCCAATCTGATGCTCTGTAAATGCCTTCACCCTCTCAATCAATACCCTCCCATATAATTTACCAGGAATACTCAACAAACTTATACCTCTGTAATTTGAGCACTCACTCTTATCCCCTTTGCCTTTGTACAATGGCACTATGCACGCATTTCTGCCAATCCTCAGGCACCTCACCATGAGTCATACATACATTAAATAACCTTACCAACCAGTCAATAATACAGTCACCCCCTTTTTTAATAAATTCCACTGCAATACCATCCAAACCTGCTGCCTTGCCGGCTTTCATCTTCCGCAAAGCTTTTACTACCTCTTCACTGTTTACCAAATCATTTTCCCTAACCCTCTCACTTTGCACACCACCTCGACCAAAACACC